>NC_092055.1:53182303-53292911 GCF_003086295.3 Arachis hypogaea
TAAGAAAGCAGTAACTCAGGAGTTATCTTATCTCAACATAATTGATAACTGTTATCTTTGCTAATTGAACTGAACTTCAATAATCCCAACCTTTTCTTAGGAAATAAATAGGATTCGAAGATCAAACTAATTAGTCCCTTGACTTTCCTTTGCTTTAGTAAAGGTCAACTAAGTGGAATTAAGATTCAACTTTCATTGTTATTGATAAGGATAACTAAGTCTGGACTTCCAATTTCTTATACCTTGCCAAGAGATTTTATTATTATTATTTTATCTTACTTGTCATATAACATATTCCCACCTTACTTCCAAAACCCCCAATTTACAATCTTCATAACCAATAATAAGAACATACTTCCCTGCAATTCCTTGAGAAGACGACCCGAGGTTTAAATACTCAGTTATCAATTTTAAGGGGTTTGTTACTTGTGACAACCAAAACGTTTGTATGAAAGGACTTTTGAAGGTTTAGAAACTATACTTGCAACGAGGATTTATCAGCGAATTTCTAGATCACAAAAAAGTTCTCTCATCAAAATGGCGCCGTTGCCGGGGAATTGCAAACGTGTGCCTTATTATTGGTTATTGTAAATATTTTATTTTTGCTTGTTTATTTGTTTTTATTTTTTGTTTTTATTTTTGCTTTTTCTTAAGTTAAGAGGTTATTGGTTTTTATTTTAAAATTTTTATCTTATCTTATCTTATTTTAAAAAAAATCAAATTTCAAAATTCAAATTTAAAAATTTTCAATTTTCAAATTTCAAAAAAAATTCAAATTTCAAAAATTTAAAAATTCAAAATTTCAAATTTTCAAATTTCAAAATTTAAAATTCAAAATTAAAAATTTAATTTTCAAATTCGAAATTTAAATAACCTCTTAATTTAAATTTGTTTTTATTTTTATTTTTAATTTTTATTTGCTACTATGAACTCTCACCCCTTTGGCTATGAGTCTGGTTACAATAATGTTGCAGGAAGAAGAAATTACAATGAAAACAGGTATCAAGGTTGGAACAATCAAAGATGGGAGGAGCCACAAGGATTTGATCAACCCTCATGGCAACAACCACCTCCAATGGACTATCAACAACCACCACCATATGCCTATGAACCCCCTCCTCAATATAACTTTGGACCACCATACTCACAAGCCCCTTTCCGCCATTCACCTCCATATGACTCTAACCCTCAACCACCATACCAACCACCTTATGAGCCATATGAACCATATATAGAACCACCCCAATTCCAACCCAATTACTCACAAGAACCACCACTTCAATATTCACCATCTCCATATCCATCAATCCAAGAGCACTATGATCCTATTTATGAAAGCCGAGTGCATCAAGAGACAAAGGATCGTCTCAAGGAAATAGTGGATCGATGTCAGGCAACCATTCATCAACTGGGGCAAGTAATAATGAGTCAATTAGCTTTCCGATGTTCAGACACTCAAGGAACCCCCATGGCTTCATGTGGACAATCTAATGAAGAACGTAGTATGAAGGAGATACTAGAAACTCCAGTGAACAGTACGAAGCATGACTTTGTACTGGAACAAGTAGAGGAAGCCGGAATTATTGAAGAAGAAGAAATGGTTGAAGACTTAGGAGATGCTGAACCTCCATGGGAAAGTCAAGACATAGAGCCTCCTTCCAAGACGGTTGCATTTGATGTTGAGGAGGGTGTACAACCTCCAAAGCATATCACAGTTTAAGACTTGGAAGAGGTTGATCAAGAGATGGAGATTCAAAAAGAAGAAGCACAACCTCCCATGCCCTTAGAAAGCAATGAAGAGGAGATTGAACTGGAAGAAAGCTACTAAGAGGAAGAGGTTGAAATTGAAGAAGCTTGCAAAGAGGTGGTAATTATCAGAGAAGAGCACAAGAGAGTGGAGCTTGCAATTTCATTAAAAATACCTCCCCCTAAGTTGCCATCATCCTTCACAACATTCAAGTGGGTAAAATTCATATCCCTTAGCTTTCTAATCCCACTTGAATATGGGCTACTGGAGACGGATGGTCAACTTAGAGCTCTTTGTGGCATTAAGAGTAAGAGAAAGATGGTCAGTGGTAAGAACTGTCCTGCAAGGTTCATTATGGTTGGAAGCTTTAAGTTTAAACGCAAAGGTTGGTGTAAAGCTCAACTTAATGGGTCCAGGAAGCTGTTTGATAGCTGCAGTGAGAATTCAAATTACTTATCACCCAGTTGGAAAAATACAGATCCCGACAAAGATGGGTGTAAAAGCAAGACTTGGGATCCTGGAATCTGCTCTGACACTTGTTACCCCGAGAGCCTAAGAGTCTGTTTGAAGCTTCTTAAGGGCTTTACATGCTTAGTTTGGGACCCCGGAGGTTACTGAAAGTACAAACATTGGTGGAGATTCATGGATGAGTTCAAGCAAAAGCCACCATAACAGGAAGCTCATCCAATGTCCAACTTAAGGACTTTAACTAAAAGTGCTAGGTGGGAAACAACCCACCATGGTATGATCGTTCCCTTTTCAGTTTTAATTTTATTTCGTTTTGTTTGTTTTTGAGTTTTATTTTATTTTATTTCATTGAACCTGGAGTTACTCATAACATTCATATTAACACTGTATTCTGCATATTTTCAGATTTAAAAAAAATGCCACGCGACGCAACCGCATCAGCGACGCGTCCGCGTCGCAAGGAGAGGGGAGAAAATAAAAACGAACAGAGAGTCACACTGGAGTGTGGCTGGAGGCGTGCCAGTGGCACAAATCGACCCATGCGACCGCGTCGCCGACGCGTCCGCGTCACATGGGAACTTTGGCCTCCCACGCGACCGCGTCACCCACGCGGCCGCGTGCCATGTAAATCGACGTCACAAGGGTGCATGACCGAAAGTTAAGCTGGAATGGGGCTGGACTCGTGCTGGAAGTCCAAGCCCTCCCACGCGAACGCGTGCCTCACGCGAACGCGTGCCTCACGCGTCCGCGTCATATTGGAAATACGGCCACTCACGCGATCGCATGCCCCACGCGACCGCGTCACCCTGGATTTTGGCAATACTGAGTTTTGAACAGAGAGTTGTGCGACCGCGAGGCTGCACTCGCGCCACTAGCACAAATCAAGTCACGCAATCGCGTGCCCCACGCGTCCGCGTCACAAGCGGCGTACAGAATATCCAGATCAGCCAATTTTCTTATCTTTTCTTCTCTAATCCTTCTTTTTCTTAATATTTAGTAAATAATCCTTATTTTTCTTATCTTTTCTTATTTCTTTCTTCTTCCTTTCTTATCTTCTTTCCCTTCTCATTCTTCTTATTTTTTTTATATTTTAATTTATTTGCATACTTTCATTCATTGCATTATTTTCATTGGTGTTAGAAATTTATTTGGGTCATTATTTCTATATTTTACTTGTGGATTATTAGAGGAATTATTTGACAATTATATATATTTATTTTTAAAGGGTTGCTTGCATGTTCAATTTATTATTTTCATTAGATTATTTACCATGCATGCTATGTGTTTGTGAAAATGCCTGTATGGCATTGTGCACTGCTTTTCAGTATCTTTTATCCTACTACTCTGAATGCCTGCTTTTCACAAAAATCCTTTTTCATATCATATTCATTCAATATAATTGTCATTACAAACATGCTGCTAGTTTGAAAGACTTGGTAATCTAACTTGGACATTGAATGCTTGATCTATGCTACTCATGCCTTTGCCTGCATGCCAATAAACACCTTACATTCAATTGTTATCATATGCACTAGCTATTTTCCATTGATGGCTTTTTACATGTACTCGCGAGCATGTGTTAATGTCAGTTATATCTTAATGTGCATCCATCACCACCTTTTCCGTTCTCTTCCTTGCTATATATATCTCTTTGACTTTAATTTACTTTCTCTTCCCTTTTTCAGGATGGCCACCAAGAAAGGAAAAGAGAAAGCCATTCCCAAATCAACAGCAAGGAAAGGAACAAAAAGAGCCCCAGCTGAGGAACCACAACCCCATCCACTTGCACATCTTAGCATGCACCGAGGACGGTGCAATCTTTAAGTGTGGGGAGGTCGATACTGATCTCCATGGGTTAGTTATTTCCTATCTCAACACCAATGTTTAAATTTTCTTTGTAATTAGTTGTTGCATTTGCATATTTAATTGCATGTTTATTTGATTTTATGCATTTAGTTACTACTTGGTTGAAGTAATATATTCTTTTTCAAGAAATTTTTATAGTATTTCACTAATTTAAATTAAAAACTTTTCTATTAAAACTTGTTTGAAGTTGTAATTGGAACATGATTTTTGAGCTAAAGAACACACAACCTGTGAGATTTGAGCTTATTTATATGGTTACATTATTTAACCATAAATATTTTATTCCTGTGTGTTCCCTTCTCTATGATTGTAATCTTTACTTTGTTCCATTCTATATGTCCAATATTTAGTGTATTTACATGCTTGCATATGATTGAGGCCATTGTTTGATTTTAGCTCACTTATCCCAAAATTAGCCTACCTTTTACATCACCCTTGTTAGCCCCCTTGAGCTTTTAAATCCCTTCTGTTTTATAACCACATTACTAGCCTTAAGCAGAAAAATAAAATAAGAATCCCAAGTTGAATCCTTGGTTAGCTTAAGATAGATATTGTGTAAAATTTTAAGTGTGGGGAATTTTATGGGAACATGGGATGATATGAAAAAGTAGGGAATTAAATTGAATAAGTCATTTGAAAATTTGGGAAGCATGCTCATGTGAAATCAAAATAATTAAATTAGCATGTGCATTGAAGAAAAATATATTAAGTAATTAAATAAGGGGATACAAAAAAAAATAATAAAAAAAGAGAAAAATGAAAAAAATATATATTACCCCAAATGAAAAATAAAAAGAATCAATGCACATGAGACAAAATTCAAAAATAAGTTTGATACATGAGCATGTAATACAAGTGGAAAAAAATTTGGATAGTTAGGTACAGTATTTTAAAATTGTATAAAGTATGTATATGTTAGGTGAGATCTTAGACTAGCCAAGGATTCAATTTGTTAGCTCACTTAGCCTTATATATATATATATATATATCCTTACCCTTACCTTAGCCCCATTACAACCTTGAAAAGACCTCATGATGTTTGCATTGGTATACTAAATTTTGTTGATTGGTTAGATGAAGAACAAAGTTTTAGAAAGCATGATTGGAGAAGACTAGAGTGAATTACCTTATACACTTGAGAGATTAGAGTGATAAACACTTCCAGTGAGGGTTCAACGCTTAAATTCTATGTTCCCTGCTTTCATGAGCTGTCTTCTTACAAGTTCACTTGCTTTTTATTGTATGATTTGAATTAGTGGAAATTGGTTTGTATTTGTCTTGGAGAACTTATTTACTCTTAACCAAGTAAGTAAAAGCATTTAGCATGTAGTTGCATTCATAGGTTGCATTTCATACCATTCCTCTTCATCTTTATAGCTTCTCTTGAGCTTAGCATGAGGACATGCTAGTGTTTAAGTGTGGGGAGGTTGATAAACCACTATTTTATGGTTTATCTTGTACTCAATTGAGTGATTTTTATTAACTCTTTACCCACTTATTCATACTATTTGCATGGTTTTATATTTCCTTCCTAATTATGTGTTTTGATTGAAAACATGCTTCTTTGATCTTATATTTGCTTATTATTAATCCTCTCTTATTACCATTAGATGCCTTGATATGTGTGTTAAGTGTTTTCAGATATTACAGGACAGGAATGGCTCAGAGGATGGAAAGGAAGCATGCAAAAGTGGAAGGAATACAAGAAGTTGGAGAAACTGCTAAGCTGTCCAGCCTGACCTCTTCGCACTCAAACAGCTATAACTTTAGCTACAAAGGTCCAAACTACGCGGTTCTAGTTGCATTGGAAAGCTAACGTCCGGAGCTTTGATTTGATATATAATATTTCATAGTTTCCCTGACGCTAGGCGACACGAACGCGTGATCCATGCGGAAGCGTCGCATCTGCGAACTTCAATCTGCGCGGCCGCGTGGACGACGCTTCCGCGTCACTTGTCCGCGACCTGAACGTACCAGAATACGCAGGGGGCAATTTTTGGGCTGTTTCTGACCCAGTTTGCGGCCTAGAAAACACACATTAGAGGCTATAAAGTGGGGGAATGCATCCATTCATAGGGAGGCTCTCATAATTCACTTCTCATGATTTAGATTAGTTTGGAGAGAGGTTCTCTCCTCTCTCTTAGGATTAGGATTTAGGACTTCTCTTAGTTTTAGGAGTAACTCTCAATCCCAGGTTCTTTATTTTTATTTATTTATTTTCCCAATTTAGTTTATGAACTGTTCCAGATTACTTGAATTAATGTTATTTGAGGTATTTCAGTTTATGATTGCTTCCTTTAATTTATATTATTGTTGCTTTACATCTGAAGGCATTTTTATTCTGGTAGATTTACTTTTCCCCTTTTGGTCTTGGTTAAGAAAGCAGTAACTCAGGAGTTATCTTATCTCAACATAATTGATAACTGTTATCTTTGCTAATTGAACTGAACTTCAATAATCCCAACCTTTTCTTAGGAAATAAATAGGATTCGAAGATCAAACTAATTAGTCCCTTGACTTTCCTTTGCTTTAGTAAAGGTCAACTAAGTGGAATTAAGATTCAACTTTCATTGTTATTGATAAGGATAACTAAGTCTGGACTTCCAATTTCTTATACCTTGCCAAGAGATTTTATTATTATTATTTTATCTTACTTGTCATATAACATATTCCCACCTTACTTCTAAAACCCCCAATTTACAATCTTCATAACCAATAATAAGAACATACTTCCCTGCAATTCCTTGAGAAGACAACCCGAGGTTTAAATACTCGGTTATCAATTTTAAGGGGTTTGTTAGTTGTGACAACCAAAATGTTTGTATGAAAGGACTTTTGAAGGTTTAGAAACTATACTTGCAACGAGGATTTATCCACAAATTTCTAGATCACACAAAAGTTCTCTCATCAATGGCGAATACAGTTCTCACACGCACGCGTGCCTTGCGCGCGTGCGTCGCGTCCTGCTTTTCATTCCCTTCTCCTTTCTTCCTTCATTCTTCTTATTGCATCTAATTACTTTTCTTTCTTCAATTTTTCTCTTTCATACTTAGTTATTTATGGTTTCTTTTTTTCATTCTTTTCTTTTTTCTTCATGCATTTTTATGTTGGTGTTGGAGCTTTATTTGGGTCTTATATTATTATACTTGAGCTTGTGGATATCATCAAGAGTAATTTGACAATTAATATTAATTTTTGGATTACATGCATGTTGGAATTCCTACCTTCCCTAACATATTTTACATGCATACCAAGTGTTTGTGAAAAGCCCATATGGCATTGTGAATTCTTAATTATTCTATCCTTCTACTCTAATGCCCATTTTTCACAAAACTCTTTCAATATTTTATTAATTAAATATGATTGTCAATACAAACGTTATTATTAGTTTGTTACAAGTGATAATCCATTTTGGCTTTTAATGCTTGATCTACGCTACTCATGCCTTTGCCAGCATGCCAATAAACATCTTGCATTTAATGGCCTCAATTTATCATGCTATATTTCCATTGATGTCCTAATTTCATGGAGTCGCGACCATGTGTTAATGACATTCTTCTTTACCTTGGCATGATTATCACTCGTACTGCCTTCTTCCTTGCTCTATCCCTTTGAATTCAAGCCCCTTTCTCTTCTCCCTTTTTAGGATGGCCACCAGAAAGGATACAGAGAGAGCCTCTAATAAACCACCGGCGAGGAGAGGAACGAAAAGCACAAGCATCTTCAACAAATCAGCTGCTCCTTCAGATACTTTCAGAGGTTGGACCGGCTTGACCAGCAGGCAAAGCAAATGGAGCGCCGTAACAAGCACTGATTTACATACCTCAAGGAGCTGATTGTTGGCAACCACCCACCTGAAGAAAAATCAGACACTCCGGACTCCACATTACTTACCAGCACCGAGAGCCATGACGACCCCGACTATGGAGATGCTGTTACCAACCCCCCTTTGTTCCTGACTGATGGCACCGAGGACGGTGCCAAGCTTTAAGTGTGGGGAGGTCGGTTAGTACCTGACTTTCGGAGGTAATTGTTTTTCTTAACACCAATAGGTTATTTTTCTTTTGTTAGGATAGGATAAATTGCATAGTAATAAGTGTTTGCATGTATGTTCTACTTAGTTGAAAAATAATAAGTTTCTTTTTAAGACCCTATTTTTGAAAAGAAAAAATTTCACTAAATCAAATTAAAATTTTGTGTTAAATTTGTTTGAAGACTGTAAATTGGAACATAATTAATAGCTAAGAACACAACCCGTGAGATTTGAGCTTAATTACATGGTTACACTATTTAACCATAATATTTTATTCTTGTGTGTTTTCTTCTCTATGATTGCAATCTATATTTTGTTCCATTCTATATGTCCATTGTTTAGAGTATTTACATGCTTGCATATGATTGAGGCCATCATTTGTCATTAGCTCACTTATCCCAACTAGCCTACCCTTTCAATCACCTTTGTTTGCCACATTGAGCCTTTTAATCCCCGTTTATTCTATATTTTACCACATCAATAGCCTTAAGTGGGAAAATATGTAATCACCCCAATTGAATCTTTGGTTAGCTTAAGATAGAGATTGTGTGTCAATTAAGTGCGGGAAACTGTGGAAACTTGGTTTAATGAAAGTGTGTTGTGTTTTATTGACAAAAGTATTGGGAATTTAGGTACCTACTCATGTGAGACCAGAAAAATTAAAAATCCATGTGCATTGATATGTTATGTTTACTTTTATATTTTTAATCATCAATATATATATATAAGGGGACAAAATTACCCCAATATTAAGCTAATGAAAAATCAATGCATATGTGATACAAATTAAAAGAAGAGTTGATGCATGAGTATGTAATGAAAAAGTGGGAATCTTGGGTAGCTAGGCATAATTTTAGAGTCATAGAGTGCGTGTGTGTTAGGTTAGAGCTTAGGTTAGTCAAAGATTCATATTTTAGCTCACTTGGCCATACACGTATCCTCACCCTTACCTTAGCCCCATTACAACCCTGAAAAGACCTCATGATGTTTGCACTGGTATACTAAATATTTGTTGATTGGTTAGGTGAAGAACAAAGTTTAGAAAGCATGAATAGGGAAGAGTAGAGTGATTGACCCTAGACACTTGAGAGTTAGAGTGATATACACTACCAGTGAGGGTACAAGGCTTGATTCTATGTTCCCTGCTTTCATGAGCTATCTTCTTACAAGTTTACTTGTCTCTTATTGTGTGATTTGAATTAGTGAAATCTGATTTATGTTTGTCTTAGAAAATTTGTTTACTTTAAACTAAATAGGTGGAAGTATTTTTGCATTTAGTTTCATTCATACATAGGTTGCATTTCATAAGTTTTACCATTCCTCCTCACTCTCTTATAACTTCTCTTGAGCTTAGCATGAGGACATGCTAATGTTTAAGCGTGGGGAGATTGATAAACCACTATTTTATGGTTTATATTGTGCTCAATTGAGGGGTTTTTATCAAGTCTTTGTACACTTATTCATACTGATTGCATGGTTTTACATTTTCCTTCCTGATTTTGTGCTATGATTGAAAACATGCTTCTTTGGCCTTAATTTTGCTATGTTTAATCCTCTCTTATTACCATTCGATGCCTTGATATGTGTGTTAAGTGATTTCAGGGTTTATAGGGTAGGAATGGCTTAGAAGATGGAAAGGAAGCATGCAAAAGTAGAAGGAATACAAGAAACTGAAGGAATTGCTAAGCTGTCCAGCCTGACCTCTTCATACTTAACTGACCATAACTTGAGCTACAGAGGTCCAAATGAAACGGTTCTAGTTGCGCTGGAAAGCTATCATCCGGGGCTTCGAAATGATATATAATTTACTATAGTTGTTTTGAAGATAAGTGACACGCACGCGTGGATCTGCGCAAATCCAGTGACCTATACGTTTCTGAATTTGCCACCGGGGATTTCTGGGCTGTTTTTGACCCAGTTTTCGGGCCAGAAAACACATATTAAAGGCTACAAAGTGGGCGAATCAATCCATTCATTCACACAACATTCATTATTCACAATTTTAGGTTTTAGATGTAGTTTTAGAGAGAGAGAGGCTCTCTCCTCTCTCTTAGATTTTAGGATTAGGATTTCTTCTTCTTCTCAATTCCAGGTTTAATGTTCCTTTAAATTATTAATGCAAAGAGTACTTTTTCATTTAATTTTATTGTTTATTTAATTGTTTCCAATTTTATTTCAATTATCATGTCTCTTTTCTATTCCTTTTTCTTAACAACGAAGATGGTATGCATGTTGACAGAGTAGACTCCCAACTTGACTTGGGAGTTGATTAAAAGGAGACCCTTGAGTTGGAATGCTCAAGTGATTAGTTAAATTAGAAGTTGTTGGCTAATTCTCTATTTACTAATGCTAATCCTTCCCAAGGGAGAGGATTAGGATTTGCGAATAAGAGTTAGCTCAATCACTTGACTTTTCTTTATTTAGTAAGGGTTAACTAAGTGAAAATAACAACCTTTTGATACTACACTTGAGAAAATCCAACAAAGATAGAACTTCCAATTAATCATTCTACCAGTCAAGGCTTTTTATTTTAATTACATAAAACCTCTTGTTAATTTTCATTGCTTTAATTTATAATTATTTATTTTTCCATTCTTCATTCCAAAATTTCTCAGAAAATTCATAACCAATAATAACTACACCTCCCTGCAATTTCTTGAGAGACGACCCGAGGTTTAAATACTTTGGTTATTACTTTTTAGGGATTTTGTTACTTGTGACAACCAAACTTTTGTACGAAAGGATTCTTTGCTGGTTTAGAAACTATACTTGCAACGAGAATTTATTTGTGAATTTCTTTGCTAGCAGAAAATCCGTTCGGAACTGCCTCATTTGGACCTCTGTAGCTCAAGTTATGGTTAGTTAAGTACGAAGAGGTTAGGCTGGACAGCTTAGCAATTCCTTCAGTTTCTTGTATTCCTTCCACTTTTGCATGCTTTATTTCCATCTTCTAAGCCATTCCTGCCCTATAAACCCTGAAATCACTTAACACACATATCAAGGCATCGAATGGTAATAAGAGAGGATTAAACATAGCAAAATTAAGGCCAAAGAAGCATATTTTCAATCATAGCACAAAATCAGGAAGGAAAATATAAAACCATGCAATTAGTATGAATAAGTGTGCAAAGACTTGATAAAAACCACTCAATTGAGCACAAGATAAACCATAAAATAGTGGTTTATCAATGGACCGTCCAACTTAAGGACGTAAAAGCAAAGTGCTAGGTGGGAGACAACCCACCATGGTTTGATTGTTCCTTTTTCATTCCTAGTTTTATTTTCTTTTATTTTTCATAGTGTTCATTCATCAATTCTGCATTTTCATCTGCATTCTGCATTCTGCATAAAAAAAAGAAGCACACGATGCGCAAGCGTCACTGACGCGTACGCATCATATGTACGTGCGAGAAAAAGAAGAATTGAATAGAGAGTTGCACGGGAGTGGGGCTGGAAGTGTGCCTTAGGCATAAGCAATACCACGCGTACGCGTCCCTCACGCGTGCGCGTTGCGTGACCCTGCAATTCGGCGTAAATGGGTGTATGGCCAGAGAGTTATTATGGTGTGGGGCTGGAACTGTGCTGGGAGCACAAGTCCCATCACGCGTGTGCGTCGTTTTCCCATAATGGCCATCCACACATCGTATGCATTTTTGGCTCTCATGCGTATCAAACAGAGAGTTGTGCGTACGCGTCGATGCCTTTGTGCGATTCACACAATCAAAGGCACGTGTACGTGTGCCCGATGCCTACGCGTCACTTTTCAATCTGCGCGACTCACGCATACGCGTGATGCACGCGTACGCGTCGCATGGACACACAATTAAACCACCTCAGCGCCTGATTTCAAATTATCCCTCCCCAAATCCTAATTATCTCTTCTTCCTTCTTCCTCCTTTCTTCCTTATTCTTTCTTCATATCTATTACTTTCTTCTTTACGTCTTCATCTTCTTCATCAGGTTTCTTTTCTTCCTCCCATCTAGTCTTTCATTAATTTATGTTTCCTTCTTCTCTATTTTTCTTTTAGTTTCATTATCCATAGTTTCTTTTTCTTTTCTTTTTCTTGCATTCTTATGTTGGTATTGGAATTTTATTTGGGTATTACCTTACTATACTAAAGCTTGTGGTTAATATGAGGAGTGACTTGACAATTGATATTTTAATTTGGTTCTCATATATATTTTATATTATTTTCATTCCTACTTTAACTTGCTCTCCAAGTGTTTGTGAAAAAGCCTACGGCATCTTGAATTTTATTTTGTTTTACCCTTTTACTTGAATGCTTTCTTTTCACCACAATTGCACTCCACATGTATTTGGGATTATCATTCACAATTGTCATCATCTAAAGTGCTCTTTAATTTGGTATATTTAATTATTGATGCTTAAGTTATGCTTCGCATGCCCCTATTTGCATGCTTTTACCCCTTGCATCTATTTAATTATGAATTACCTTCTTGCTCTTAATTGATGTCTTACCTACATGTTGTAGCTACCATGTATTCAAGCTAGGATCTTTTCTTTGGCATTCATTATCACTTGGTATTTTCTTCCCTCCAATTTTAGTTATATATATCTTTCACCTTCTTCCTCTTTCTTTCTTCCTTAGGCATGGGTACCAAGAAAGGAAAAGAGAAGGCCACTGACAAGACACCCGCAAGGAGAGAAACCAAGAGAACACCGGCTAAGGCACTTCTATCTACAACCGTAAAGCCACCAACAAAGCGGGTGAAGAGATCATTAAGGTTGATGAATCAGAGAAAGCTTTTCCCGCCTGAGACTCCACACGGTTTGCTAACCGTTATTGCGAACAGATGTTCCCTATCCTAGCCGAGAGGAACTACAACAATGAGCATATACTCATTGTTCCAACACACTTTATTGATTTTGTGGAGCCCCGTATAGAGAGGAGACAGTTGAGATTTTTGAGGAGACAGCCGCGAGAGGCCAACTTATCATGGGTAGTTGAATTCTACTCGAACTTCTACTCGCCTACTCTGCAAACTGTCTACCTCCGTCAGCAGCAAGTCCCTGTCTCTGAGAGTACCATATAGAGAGCACTGGACCTGCCACCTAGTCTAGATGGATGGGATGCATATCAAGAAGTATCTTGTAAGCACCAGATGTATCAGTTCGATTGGGATAGCGTACTTGGAGTTATAGCCCAACCTGGCAGCACTTGGATCTACGGGCAGCATCATTCAAAACCCAAGAGCATTTCAACCCAGTCACTCACCCTGGTAGGCTCGCGTGTGGGCACAAATCATATCTCACTATGTCTTTCCGAGCACTCACGAGTCAACCTTCACAGCAGACATGGTTGTCCTCATCTGGTACATCCTAACAGAGCAACCCTTCAACCTGCCCTGACATATCCGGCAAGCCATGGGACACATACAGATAGCAGGTAATCTGCCTTTCCCCGCCTTGGTTTCAGATTTAGCCTCTGCAGCAGGTGTTCGCTATCGGGCAGGAGACACGAAGGTCATGATCCCTAGAGCCGACCAGTATGTCCCAAATGGGAAGTACATCAAGCCACCAGTTCCCTCTGCAAGCCGGCCTGCAGGCCTATCATTGGATACTCCTCCCTCTTCCACTCCACCATCATCCACACCACAAGCACCATCCATCCATCAGATGTTCCTACAGATCCTTGAGAGGTTCGACTGGCAGGACCGGCAAATGGAATAAATGGAGCGCCGTAACAAGCACCGATACAACTATCTGAAAGACCTCATAGTGGGTACACACCCACCTCCAGAACCAAAGGACACCCCGGACTTCCTTTCATCCAGTAGCACAGGAAGCCATGGCAAACCAGACAGCGGAGGCGATGCTTCCAGCCCTACCTTGCTCCTTACTGATGGCACGGAGGACCGTGCCAAGCCTTAAGTGTGGGGAGGTCAGTCCTTGACTTCTGGAGGTAACTTCTCTCTCTTAACACCAACATTTGACTTTTTCTTTTGTTAGATAGGATAGATTGCATGATAATAATTGTTTGCATGTATGTTTCGCTTGGTTAAAGTAATGAGTTTCTTTTCAAGACCCTTTTTATAGTATTGCACTAATTTAAATTGAAAATTTGTGTTAAACTTGTTTGAAGATTGTAATTTGGAACATAGGTTATAGTTAAGAACACACAACCTGTGAGATTTGAGCTTAATTACATGGTTACATTATTTAACCATAATATTTTATTCTTGTGTGTTTTCTTCTCTATGATTGTAATCCATAGTTTGTTTCATTCTATATGTGCATTGTTTAGTATATTTACATGCATACATATGATTGAGGCCATCATTTTTTATTAGCTCACTTATCTCAAATAGCCTACCATCCCAATTACCTTTGTTAGCCACTTTGAGCCTTTTAATCCCCTTTTGTTCTATATTTTACCACATCACTAGCCTTAAGCGAAAAAATAATTAATTATCCCAATTGAATCTTTGGTTAGCTTAAGATAGAGATCGTGTGTCAACCAAGTGTGGGAAACTGTAGGAACTTGGGTTAATGGGAATGTATTATGTTTCTACTTTATTTGAATATTGGGAATTTGGGTACCTACTCATGTGAAACCAGAAAATTAAAAACCCATATGCATTGATATGTTATATTTATTTTTACCTCCAAAAAAAATATTCAAATAAATAAATAAATAAGGGGACAAAATTACCCCAGTATTAAGTTTAATAAAAGATCAATGCATATGTGGTAAAATTAAAGAAGAGTTGGTACATGAGTATGTGATGCAAAAGTGGGAATTATGGGTAGCTAGGCATGAATTTAGAGTACATAGAGTGTGTGTGTTAGGTGAGAGCTTAGGTTAGTCAAAGATTCATATTATAGCTCACTTGGCTATACATATATCCTCACCCTTACCTTAGCCTCATTACAACCTTGAAAAGACCTCATGATGTTTGCATTGGTATACTAAATATTTTTTGATTGGTTAGATGAAGAACAAAGTCTAGAAAGCATGACTAGAGAAGAGTAGAGTGACTTAACCCTAGACACTTGAGAGACTAGAGTGCATATACACTACCAGTGAGGGTTCAATGCTTGATTCTATGTTCCCTGCTTTCATGAGCTATCTTCTTACAAGTTTACTTGTCTTTTATGGTGTGATTTGAATTAGTGGAATCTGATTTATTTTTGTCTTGTAGAACTTGTTTACTTTTAACCAAGTAGACAGAATGATCTTAGCATATAGTTACATTCATAGGTTGCATCTCATGAGTCTTACTTTTCCCCATTCATTCTTTATATCTCCTTGAGCTTAGCATGAGGACATGCTAATGTTTAAGTGTGGGGAGATTGATAAACCACTATTTTATGGTTTATCTTGTGCTCAATTGAGTGGTTTTCATCAAGTCCTTGAACACTTATTCATACAATTTGCATGATTTTACAATTCCTTCCTAGTTTTGTTCTATAATTGAAAACGTGCTTCCTGAGCCTTTAAATTGTGTATTTTTATTCCCCTTTATACCATTCAATATCGTGATCTGTGCGTTAAGTGTTTCAAGGCTTTATAGGGCAGGAATGGCTTAGAGGATGGAGAGGAAGCTTGTAAAAATGGAAGGAGCACAAGAAATAAAGGAGATAACCAGCGAGAAGCGACGCGCACGCGTGGCTCACGCGTGCGCATGAAATGGAGTTTGCACGGCGACACGTGCACATGCCTGATGCGTACGCGTGAGACACGAAGATGACCAGCGACGCGTACACATGACTGACGCGTACGCGTGATGTGCGCTACCTGCAGAAATTGCAAAAAATGCTGGGGGTGATTTTAGGCTGAGTTTGGACCCAGTTTTCGGCCCAGAAATACAAACTAGAGCCAGGGGACAAGCAGAGACTCAACACACATTCTCATTCGCATAATTTTAGTTTTAGATTAAAATCTTAGAGAGAAATCACTCTCCTCTAAGTTTTCTCCACATTCATAGATTTCTAGTTTTTATGCTTTTGATGCTTTTGCTTTGGATATTGAGAAGAGTCACTACCTCTGTTGAAGTTGCCATTATTCTAGTTTGTTTTCTTTTTCCTTTTTCTTTTGATTACTTATTAACCCTGTTCCGATAGGTATGTTTATGATTTTGAAATTTATTAATGTAAAGAATTACTTTTACCTTTAATTAATTTTCAATTCCTATTTTATTTAATTTACCATGTCTTCTTTCTATTCTCTTTATATATCTATGAAAGTATTATTCATGTCAATGGAGTAGACTCTCAACTTGACTTGGGTGTTGATTAAGAGGAGACCCCTGAGTTGGAATATTCAAGTGTCAATCTCAATTGAAAGTTGTTGGCTAACTCTCCATTTACTAACACTAACCCTTCCATATGAGAGGGTTAGGACTTGCGAATAAGAGTTAGCTCAATCACTTGACTTTCCTTTATTTAGTAAGGGTTAACTAAGTGAAAAAAACAACCTCTTGATATTACACTTGGAAAAATCCAACAAGGATAGAACTTCCAATTAATCTTCCCCCGGTCAAAGATTTTACTTTGAATATATAAATTCTCTTGCTAATTTTCATTGCTTTAATTTACAATCATTTATTTTTCTGTTCTCCAACTCTTAAAATTTCTCGAAAAACTCCTGACTAATAAGATAGCACCCTTTTGTCAACTCGTTGGGAGACGACCTGGGATTCCTACTCCCAGTATTTTTATTCTAAATTTGTGACAAACCTTCTAAATTGATAAGCGGATTTTCGCCGATTAGGAACTGTACTCGCAATGTTATTTCTATATTAATTTATTAATCGGCTAATTTCCGCCTCGTCATAGCTGCCTAACACCAAACTTAGAATTGGTGTCTGGGGGCTCTATATAGCTTTGCACTGAGAGAGAGGGTTGGAACTCTAGATGTTGCACAACTGTCTCTCTTTTGTTAGAGGGCGAGTTAGGGTTAAACATCTTGAACAAGATGTGGTCCTCCCATAACTGTAGAATTAGCTCTCCCTTTGCTACATCAATAATGGCATTGGCAGTGGCTAGGAAAGGTCGTCCAAGAATGATGGATTCATCCTTATCTTCCCCAGTATCCAAGATTATGAAATCTGTAGGGATATAAAGGTCCTCAACCTTTTCTAAGACATCCTCTACCAAACCATATACCTTTTTTATTGACTTGTCTGCCATCTTTAGTGAGATTCTTGCGGAACAGAGCTGGTTGTCAGGCACGCGATCCTAGTATGATGAACGGAGCTAGTTGTCACGGACCATCTTATTCACCATATTAAAGAACGAATATACATCTTAGAATTAAATCAAACACGGATTGAAGAGAAACGGTAATACTTTTATTAATTCATAGAACTCAGCAGGGCTCCTCCCCTCAACCTAGGAGGTTTAGAAACTCATACTGATAGAAAATACCAAGGTTGCGAGAACTGGACCGGTCAATAAACCGGTAGGATCACTGGTTCAATAGTTCACTGGTTCGACCAACCGGGGTTCAACCGGTTTAATTAAATATTAAATAAAATTATTAAAAAACCTAAAAATAATTTTAAATATATAAATTCAATAATTTTTAACTTAATAAAATTTAAAATTTCACATAATAAATTATCCATAACTTAATATTAAAGGTTCATAAACAACTTCAAACATCAAAGTTTGTTACTAAAAACAAAAAAAAAGCACATAATGACAAACCCATAATGTTCTACGTTCAAAAGAAATAATTACTAGCAAGTTTTCAACTAATCAAAGGTGCAATTCATAATCATAATCATCATTAAGTGTTCCAATATCTCCATCATAAACAGGTAATCCAAAGCCACCATCCTCAGAAGTACCACCAAAAGAAGCTGCATTTGAAGAAACAGCGACATCAGGCAAATCCACATCAACTTCCACATCTCCTCCATCTAATAAAATAAAATAAAAAACTAAGAAAAAATTAAAGTTATAACTTTACAATATATATATATATTTAGTAAATGAAACAAGTTTTTCTATTTCAATCACCTTTAGGATATGAAGGCATAGCATTATCCGTGTAAATTAAATTTTCAATGCCTTCAATGTCTCCATTAGTAAATTCAGGATCATCTTCATACTTCATTTGCTATTTCATCTTCATACTTCACTGTAAAATACTGCCAAGCTGGATCAGATTTACCCCTAGAAGAACCAGTTTGAGAATCTTGAACAGAATTATCTTGTAGTTATGGGTTACTTTGTGATTGTTCCATCTGTAACATACAAATTTACAAACAAATAAATTCAGCAACCAAAATAACCTCAGAAAACAGCAAATCATGAATCCAAAATAACCTAAGAAAATCATGAATTCAGCAACCAAAATCATGAAGTCCAGCAAACAAATAAATCATGAACAAATAACCTCAGAAATTCAAAAACAAATAAATAACCTCAGAAAATAGCAAATCATGAATCCAAAATAACCTCAGAAAATCATGTATTCAGTAACCAAAATCATAAAGTCCAGCAAACAAGTAAATCATGAACAAATAACAAATAAATCAAATCATGAATCCAGCAAATAAATAAATCATAAAATCTCAAAATCATGAAACACAAAATCAGAAGGCGGCGAGGAGGAATAGAATAACAGAGTATTACTTACCGGCTGCGGGACGCGGTGGAGGCTGCGGTGGTCAAACCCGTCACTGTTGTGGCTACGGGATGCGGAGGCTGCTGGACGCGGAGGCTGCTGGACGCGGTGGCTGCGGGACGCGGTGGCGGTGGACTGCTCGACTGGTGGTGGTGGGCTGGTGGCTGCAATGGTTGTTAGCTTCTCACTTCTCAGAGAAGAGAGGAGAGATGAGTGGCTGTGGCTTCAATTGACAATTGGGATTTAGGGTTTTCACTTCAGCACTTGCCTTTTTTCTTTTTTTTTTATTTTTATACAAAACGACAACGTTTCAGAGGATGCATTTCCGAACCGAAAACTCTCTAAAAAACCGGACGGTTCTACCGGTTCACCAGTTTTTTGCCAGGCGGTTTTTAGGCTTACCCAGACCGGCTAGCTGACTGGTTCTTGGTTAATCTGGTTGAACCGGTCGGTCCGGTTCGGTTTTCAGAACCATGAAAAATACAATGATAGAAACGAAATATGGTGTAAAGTGGCTGAGGATCCTTAACAAAGAGTGATCTTCTACCTAAACCCTAAACTAATGACTAGTAAGGATAAAACAGTCTTTTAGTGCTAAAATCCACTTTGAGGCCCACTTGGTGAGTGTTTGGACTGAGCTTTGATGAGATCCACGTGCTATGAGACTTCTAGGACGTTGAACACTAGCTAGGGGTCCTCTTTGGGCGTTTGGACGCTGGTCTCTTCTCCTTGGGCGTTGGACGCCAGTTTTGGGCCTTCTAATTTGAAGCAAAGATTAAACTATTATACATTGCTGGAAAGCTCTGAAAGTCAGCTTTCCATAGGTGTTGAGAACGCTCCATTTGGACTTCTGTAGCTCCATAAAAGCTCTTCCAAATGCAAAGAGATCAGATTCGGACAGCATCTGCAGTGCTTTCTCTGTCTCTGAATCAGACTTTTACTCCAACTCCTTAATTTCAGCCAAAAAAATACTTGAAATTGTACAAAAATACACAAACTCATAGTAGAATCCAAAAATGTGAATTTAACACTAAAATCTATAAAAACTTAATAAAAACTAAACAAAATATACTGAAAACTATATAAAAATAATACCAAAAAACGTATAAAATATCCGCTTATCAGTGAACCTGTCATATTCACAATTTTATAGCTTTATAATTACCTACACATTTTTTTTTGTTTTTCAAATTATTTATACCTTATATGAATATATGCATACTCTCTTTTCTTTATTCTTTTATTTTTTTTCAAAACGCTAACTAGAAAAGGTTTCCAATGGATCCGATTTATCTCATACTATATAAGAAAATTGTTGGAATCTGTAAGCTTGTTGAAGAATCTTGAGAGGAATATATATTAAAAAAATCTGCTCATAGAGCAATTTTTCTATTTCACCCCCGTAAATTTCTGGCTTATGAAAGCTTAGAATACACAGTTGTAGTCTAAACTTGTATGGTACATTTATATTATCTTTTTTCTGTGTGAGTTTGAGAGAACTTTGTATATAGTAATTTGTTAGGCTATATCTTATAGTTATAGTAGGATTGGATTTAATCCTAAAATTATGAAGTTGTAAAATTCTCACAATATTTCTGTATTACTGTAAATTTAAGTATTTATCAGTATTTGAGTATATTTAGATAAGTTGTAATTGTCTAAATAATATTTTGAACTAACTCATAGTACCTAAAAAGGATTTATTCGCAAACTGAATTGTAAAAATTGAGAACGTCTTTCTGCTGGATTACCCGATGAGTCTTTGGACTTCACACACCATATATAATTCACCCATATTTCATTAGTCATTGCTAGCATGTTTATTGATCTAACATAATGAAGCTTAAAGCTAGATTATTAGCGACTGATGATAATTTGAAAATAAATAAATAAATATAGGGGTTTAATTAATATGTGCTAATATATATATGTTTAGGTTATCAATCGAGAACAATTTTATTTTAACATATAGTTTTTATTATATTATTTTTATACATGTATAAAAGTTAAAAATTTAAAAAGTTCTACAAATAATAAACGAGTAAATGTCAGAATTATTCTTGAAAAATCACTCGCTTAACTTTTTAAATTGATCTTCGAAAGATTTTTTTAATTAAACTCGTCTTTTAAAGTTTTTAAATTAATCATATTAGTCTTTTTATTGCTTCTATTACTAATAGTATCAAAATATATTGATATAACATGTTAAATGATACCACATTGACCAAAATATATACATAACAATTCTAATTAGCTGCTAGCATGAAAAATTTATGCACTTAGATCAAATCAATGTTAAATTGAAAAGGACCTTAAGACATTAAAATTCTTTAATTTGGAGTTGATTTAATCTAATTTCATAAATTTATTATATTGGTAGCGATCACTTAAGACTATTAAATGTATATTGTGATGTTACTTAACGTGCTATATCAATAAATTCTAGTGCTATAAACAATAAAAGTGACAAAAATACTAATATAAAACCAACTTATATTTTTTGAAAGATAAATTTAATTAAAAAAATATTTTGAGAATCAATTTGAGAAACTAATGATTTTTTTGGATGAATTTGACCATTAATTTAAAAAAAGGCCAATGCTACTGAGTAGATAACCAAAAATTTCTACATGTATAAATTTAAAGTGTTAAAATGAGATTAGACTTTGTTTATAATAGTGGGATCCACATTGATGAACAAATTATTATTGATGAACCCACTATTTAAATTGTTGCAAAAAAAACTCTGACACCAGCAGAAAATTTTAAAGTTTATGTCTCATTTAAATTGGTTTAATAGTTCTAATTAATATTTAATAAAAGTTTTTGTGTTAGGTTAGTTAATGAAATTTTTGGATTTCTTGGGGATTAAGCTTCTACGTTAGTTCAACTTTTTGTTTCCGTGATAAAAAAAAAAATTTATGTTTAAAAACTATTATTAATTAATAAACTTAATAAAATTATATTAATTTGTTAGAAATTTTGTTTTATCAATTTGAATAATATAAATTTAATTTATTCTGTGTAACAAAAAAATACTATGACTTTAAAACCTTGTTTGGTAATTTTTTTAATAATTTTTTTTCTACATAAATTTAATGTAATAGTGGACAAAAAAATTTAAAAATTATAGTAATAATTCTTTTGATATAGAAATATATATTAGCATTTAATGGCAGAAAATTATAATAAGTCATGTAAAAGAGACAATAGATATTATTTCATAACTATTTTTACCATCTTTTAAATTTTTTTCTTACTATTATATTAAATTTACGTAATAAAAAATATTTTAAAGCCATGATATATTTGTACCATTTTTAAAAAAAAATGTAAAATGCTTCTCATTTTATTTTTTGTCAATCAATATTATTTGAAATTATAAAAAAATTGTCTTTAATAAATCAATCTAATTTTATTATATATAGAATTAAAAAATTTTGTTCAGAACTTTTTTGTAAAAATAATAGTATTTTGTAAATATTCATAATTACGATATAAAATAAGAATAGCAAAAATATTTTATATAATAAAATTTTATTTAACAAAATCAATACAAATAATAATTTTTAAACAAAGAAAAGTTTTATATTGACATAAAAAGTATGTATGATCTCAAATTCAAGTCCAGAATTTAACTAATGTTATGGTCCAACACAAAAGAAAAATTATTAATACTAATCAAATTATTGTGATAAAAATACCATATGTGATGCCTATTTTACATGAGACTTGGTTTATCAAGGATGATTGCATTTAATTATGTTTGAAAAGTAAAATTTTCTTGTGCTTATAAATAGCAACATAATATGAAGCATATGAAACACATCAATAACAATTACAAATATTTCTCTCTCTCTCCATATATTATATTATAAATTCTCTCTCTTTTATCTTTCTACTTTTTTTTTATTAACAACGGGGCTAAAGCCCACTCTTTTATCTTTATGTGATTTTAAGTTATAATATCTATAATATTAGTAAATATATAAATTACTTCTATTATAGTGAGATAAGGGCATATTTATATTTCTCTATTTATTTTTCTTCCTTATTTAATTATTTTACAACATGTTATCCAGAACGAAATTCTAATCAAATTTTAGGAAGACTCTAGGTAATAAATTTTCATTATGTCGAAGTTCTCTCATCTTAAATTTAATGCTTTTGATATATCTGGAAATAACTTTTTATCATAGATCCTAGATGTTAAAATTCATCTTGATTCAATGGATCTTGGAGATACCATTAAAGCTAAAAATAATACATCCCTGAAGGATAAGGCCAAAGCCATGATCTTCCTTTGTCGTCATCTTGACGAATGATTGAAAAATGAATATCTCACATTAAAAGATCCTGCAGATTTGTGAAAACACCTTGAAGAAAGGTATAATCATCAAAAGACGGTGATACTTCCTTAAGCCCGATATGAATGGACGCACTTGCATCTATAGGATTTTAAATTCATAAATGAATATAATTCAGTAATGTTTCGAATTACCTCACGAATGAAATTATGTGAGAAAAAGATATCTGATAATGATATGTTTGAGAAAAATTTCTAGACCTTCCATACCTCGAATGTGCTCCTGCAGCAGCAGTATCAAGAAAAAGGATTTAAAAATTATTCTGAGTTAATTTCTTACCTTCTTGTTGCTGAACGCAACAATGAGTTGCTTTTAAGAAATCATGAAGTGCATCCAGCTGGGGTCGGCCCATTTCCTGAAGTAAATATGGCAAATCATAACCCCAAAAGAGGTAAATGGCAAGGCTTGATAGCAAAAAAAATTATGGAAGGAAAATGAATTATATTCACAAGAAAGGATCTCACCAGAAGTGGGATAAAGAAAGAAACAATAGGCAAAATAAATCAATTCAGGATAAATGTTTCCGTTGTGGTGGAAAGGGTCATTGGTCACATACCTGTCGTACCCCAAGGCACCTAGTCGATCTTTATCAAGCATCTTTAAAAAATGACGACAAAGAAAAAGAGTCGAATTTTGTTTCGAATGATGCTGAAAATTTCACCACTCATTATGATGTATCTGATTTCTTTGAGGATCCTGAATGAAATATTGGTCATTTGATCAATGATGGAATAGTTTAATATGTGAGATTGTTAAGTATTCATAATGTAAGAAACTTATTGTTAAGTTTTATTTTTATGCATCTGAATTTCAAATATAATGTTTGATAAAATATTTATGTTTATGAATTTCAAAATTACTGAATGTTCCAAGATAATAATAATACAATTTTTAGTATATACTATACTTCTTAGAAAAATATTTTCAATTAAGGAAATGATTTTACTGTGTAGATATTTCTACTCATTTTATTATTATTTGTCTTTGAAGAGAATGACAAGGACATATAATGAAGATGTTTGCCTTACGGATAGTGCAAGTTTGCACACCATTCTCAAAAGTAATATATATTTTACCCATCTTGTGCCAAAAAAGAATATATTAATACTATTATTGGCTCAGGCAACCTGATAGAAGTTTCTGGAAGAGCTATAATTTTGTTTTCTGGAGAAACAAAATTTATAATAAATAATATACTATTGTCTACTAAGTCTCTAAGAAACTTATTGAGTTTCAAAGATATTCGCCGAAATGGATATCATATTGAGACAATGAATGAGGAAAATCATGAGTACTTATGTATCACAACTCATGATTTAAATAAAAATGTTATATTAAAAAAGTTATCCTCACTTTCATCTGGTTATACTATACCAAGATTAGTGCAATTGAATCACATGCCATTGTAAATCAGAAGTTTACTAACCCAAATGAATTCATTAACTTGGCATGATCGATTAGGTCATCCGGGAACAACCATGATGCAGAGAATTATTGAAAACTCCCATGGACATTCACTAAAGAACCAGAAGATTCTTAAATTTAGTGAATTTTGTTGTGCTGCATGCTCTCAGGGAAAGTTAATTTTAAGGCCATTACCAGTAAAGATTGGATTTGAGTCCCCTGAATTCCTAGAAAGGATTCAAAGCTATATATGTGGACATATTCATCCCCCATGTGGATCTTTTAGATATTTTATGGTTCTAATAGACGCATCTTCGAGATGGTCACATGTGTGCTTATTGTCTTTTCCCAACCTAGCGTTTGCGAGATTACTGGCTCAAATTATTCGATTAAAAGCACAATTTTCAGAAAATCCAATCAAAACAATTCGTCTTGATAATGCTGGTGAATTTACTTCCCAAGCTTTTGATGCTTATTGTATGGCTAATGGAATAAGTGTTGAACATCCAGTAGCTAATGTTCATACACAAAATGGGTTAGCATAATCACTTATTAAACATCTCCAATTAATTACTAGACCCTTACTTATGAGAACAAATCTCCCAACCTTAGTTTGGGGGCATGCTATTTTACATGCCATAGTACTTATTCGTTTGAGGCCAACGAGTTACCATCAGTTCTCTCCTATGCAATTAGCTTTTGGCCAGCAGCCAAATGCTTTCCATTTAAGAATATTCAGGTGTGCGATATATGTTCCCATTGCACCACCTACTCGCATCAAAATGGGATCCCAAAGAAAATTGGGGATATATGTTAGATATGATTCTCCCTCTATAGTGAGGTTTCTTGAAATACAAACTGGAGATGTATTTAAAACCCGATTTGCAGATTGTCATTTTGATGAATCAAAATTTCCAACATTAGGGGGAGAGAATAAGCTTCCTGAAAAGGAACTTAATTGGAATGCATCATGTAAAACCCGGTTAATTAATGACTAATTAACCCATAAATTAAAATTTATTCTAGAAAATCATAAATGTGATTTTTATGGCCTAATATGATAGAGAAAATTAAAACGAGAATTTTGACACCAATTTTAAAGAAATCGGCCTAAGATTGGACCGAACAGGTCAAACCGGACCAACCGGACCCATATTGGGCCCTTGGCCCAACCAAGCTAAACCTAAAATCCTTATTAAGCACTCTCTCTCCTCTCTTAAATCCCAAAAAGCTAAAATTGCAAGGAAAGGGGGAAGAACACTCTTCCAAAGTTCTCACCCTTGATCTTCAAATCACCATAACTTTGATCAGTGTCATAAATTTGCAAGAATTTAGCTAAAAACTGATGAGGATCTTCTAATGAAAGTCCATGAAACTTTGCAATTCTGTTGCATTAGAGAACTAATTGAGTGATTTTGAAAAAAGATTTTGAGATTAGAAATTAAAAAGATATGATTGAAAATAAATTTTGAAAAAGATGTGATTGAAAAGATTTGATTGAGAAGATATGCTTGAAAATCAAACTAAAAAGAGAATGTTTTAAAATTAAAGTTGATTACTTGACTAACAAGAAATTTAGAAGATATGATTCTAGAATTAAAACTTTTGATCCTTTCTTAATAGGCAAGTACAACTAAAAAATCTTGAATTAAATTATTAATTGTAGCAAGGATTTTTGAAAATAGTAATAAATAAAAATTGAAAAAGAAATTGATTTTGAAATGATATGATTGAAAAGATATGATTTGAAAAAGATTTGATTTTGAAAAATTATGAAGATTTGAAAAAAATATTTGGATCAAAAACAAATTTTGTGATCTGGGTTAAGCAGATTGGTCATTTGATTAAGAATTGGTTTTTGGGTTAACGAGAGGTAGCTATTTGTTATGCTTATGATGGTTGAATTAATTTGTATATTGATTGAGAATAGTTAGATTTGTTTTGATTTGAATGGATGAGAAAAATGCATATTGAATAGAATAATCGGCAAAATGATGGAGGTACAATTAAATGTTCATATGAGACTTATGATTGGAATGGTTGAAAAAAAAAAAAAAAGGATTTAGATAATGTTTCAGCTTGAGACAATGGCTATTGATTGTGCAAGAGCATTGAATTAAAATGATTGGATCAAAGAACATAAAATGTTATGTTTAATTTTTGGTTTGAACTGAGAATGTTCAATTTTTAGTTGAAAATTTTTCAAGCTGTCAAGATACTGGTGCCGCCCAGGAATCTCATATTATCTCAGCGCGGTAGCTCACCTTAGTCATTAATTCTGATAGAAAATCCTATCGCCGATGAGCAGTTTGTCAAACTGACTCCGCAACGGTCACGGTGCACGATTTGCTCACATGCGCATTGAGCTCAACGTGTCATTCTACTCAGTCACGCGTCATGGGATGGAATGATAATATCTAACTGACTTTGGGTTTCAAAGCGAAGTTTTTCTAACCTCGTTCTATCTTATGTTAATTTTATGGTTATGGATAGAATGTTATTCGTAGTTAATGGTAGATTAATGATTGTGTTGATATGTATAGATACGAGATTTGTAAGTGTGATGAGCGGATATTTTATACGCTTTTTGGAGTTAATTTCATATAGTTTTGAGTATGTTTTAGTTAGTTTTTAGTCTATTTTCATTAGTTTTTAGGAAAAATTCATATTTCTGGACTTTACTATGAGTTGTGTGTTTTTCTGTAATTTCAGGTATTTTTCTGGCTGAAATTAAGGGAGCTGAGCAAAAATCTGATTCAGGCTGAAAAAGGACTGCTGATGCTGTTGGATTCTGACCTCCCTGCACTCAAAGTGGATTTTCTGGAGCTACAGAACTCGAAATGGCATTATTCCAATTGCGTTGGAAAGTAGACATCCAGGGCTTTCCAGCAATATATAATAGTCCATACTTTGCACAAGGATAGATGACGTAAACTGGCGTTCAACGCCAGTTCTCTGCCCAATTCTGGCGTCCAGCGCTAGAAAAGGATCAAAAGCTGGAGTTGAACGCCCAAACTGGCACAAAAACTGGCGTTCAACTCCACAAATGGCCTCTGCACGTGACTCACTTAAATCTCAGCCCCAGCACACACCAAGTGGGCCCCAAAAGTGGATCTCTGCATCATCCATCATAGTCTACTCATTTTTTGTAAACCTAGGCTACTAGTTTAGTATTTAAACAACTTTTAGAGACTTATTTTGTATCACATAACATTTCAGATCAAAACTTTGTATTCTCTGACGGCATGAGTCTCTAAACCTCATTGTTGGGGGTGAGGAGCTCTGCTGTGTCTCGATGAATTAATGCAAGTATTTCTGTTTTCCATTCAAACACGCTTGTTCCTATCTAAGATGTTCATTCGCGCTTAACTGTGATGGAGGTGATGATCTGTGACACTCATCACCTTCCTCAAATCATGAACGTGTGCCTGACAACCACCCCCGTTCTATATACGATTGAATGAGTATCTCTTAGATTCCTTAATCAGAATCTCCGTGGTATAAGCTAGAACTAATGGCGGCATTCATGAGAATCCGAAAAGTCTAAACCTTGTCTGTGGTATTCCGAGTAGGATTCAAGGATTGAATGACTGTGACGAGCTTCAAACTCCTGAAGGCTGGGCGTTAGTGACAGACGCAAAAGGATAGTAAATCCTATTCCAACCGGATCGAGAACCAACCGGTGATTAGCCGTGCTGTGACAGAGCGCGTGAGCGTAGTTTTCACTGGAAGGATGGAAGGCAGCCATTGACAACGGTGATCCACCAACACACAGCTTGCCATAAGAGGACGTGCGTGCGTGAACAGAAGACAGAGGAAAACAGAGATTCAGAAGACAAAGCATCTCCAAAACTCCAACATATTCTCCATTACTGCATAACAAGTAACCTTTAACCCATGCTCTATTGTTTATTTGCAATTCAACTGATAAACATAATTGACTTCCTGACTAAGATTTACAAGATAACCATAGATTGCTTCAAACCAACAATCTCCGTGGGATTCGACCCTTACTCACGTGAGGTATTACTTGGACGACCCAGTGCACTTGCTGGTCAGTGGTACGAGTTGTGAAAAGTGATTCATAATTCGTGCACCAAGTTTTTGGCGCCGTTGCCGGGGATTGTTCGTGTTTGGACAACTAACGGTTTATTTTGTTGCTTAGATTAGGAAAAATTTCTTTTTTTTTTTTGGTTTAGAGTCTTTTATTATTTATCCCTTGTTAAAACACTTTAAATTTATAGCTCAGTTAGTTAGAACGTGGTGTTTATGTTCATGGTAATTGGCTATCATATTTTTTAAAACCTTTTTCAAAAATAATTTTTCTATTAAATCCTGTGCCAAACTTTAAGTTTGGTGTTTTCTTGTTGATTTTTCTTAAAATTTTCGAAAATTTCCATAACTCATTTGGCTAGAGCGTTAATCTGTGTTCTTGGTAATTGGGTTAGAGTCTTTTATATTCTTTTCAAAACCTTCTTTTTCATAAATAATATTTTCTCTATTAAATTTTGTGCCAAACTTTAAGTTTGGTGTTTTCCTGTTGATTTCCCTTGATTTTCGAAAATTTTGGGTTTGGTTTTCTAAAAATTTTAAGTTTGGTGTTCCTTGGTGTTTTCCCTCCAAAATTTTCAAAACAAGGAGCATTAGATCTAAAAATTTTAAATCTTGGCTATCTTATTGTTTTTCTCTTTCCTCTTAAATCAAAAATATCTTTTCTCTCTATTTTAAAAACAAATTTTCGAAATTATTTAAAAAATTTCAGATTTTACAAAATTTAAAACTTTTTTCAAATCAATATCTTTTTCAAAATCTCCTAACCACTTTCTCTCTCCTCACTTTTTCGAAAATCTTCACTCATTTTTATTTATTTTATTTTGATTTATTTATTTTCGAAATAAATAATAAATAAATAAAAAAAATATTTTTTTTATTTTACATCATCTCCCTTTCTCCATCATGGACCTAAGCGGAAATGAACAGTCCAGGAGGACTCTGGGGTCATATTCTAACCCCTCTACTGCTTCATATGGGAGTAGTATCTGCATACCCTCCATTGGAGTCAGTAGCTTTGAGTTGAATCCTCAGCTCATTATCATGTGCAGCAAAGTTGCCAGTATTCCGGTCTTCCACAGGAAGAACCTACAGAGTTTCTGGCACAGTTTTTGCAGATTGCTGACACAGTACATGATAAAGAAATAGATCAGGATGTCTACAGACTATTGCTGTTTCATTTGCTGTAAAAGATCAAGCTAAGAGGTGGTTGAATAACCAACCTAAGGCCAGCATAAGGACATGGAAACAGCTGACAGAAAAATTCCTGAATCAATATTTCCCTCCAAAAAGGATGACACAGCTAAGGCTGGACATCCAAGGCTTAAGCAAGGAGATAATGAATCCTTTATGATGCCTGGGAGAGATACAGAGAGATGCTACGAAAATGCCCCTCTAAATGTTTCAGAGTGGGTTCAGTTAGACATCTTCTACTATGGGCTTGCAGAAGGAGCTCAGATGTCTCTAGATTACTCAGCTGGTGGATCTATCCACATGAGAAAGACAATTGAAGAGGCTCAAGAGCTCATTGATACAGTTGCTAGGAATCAGCATCTGTATCTAAGCAGTGACCCTTCCATGAAAGAAGAGGTTAAAACAGCAACTGCTGAACTCAGTCCTGTAGAACAAGCTGCTGAATTCAATCAGCAATTGGACTTCCTAACAAGGCAGTTAGCCGAATTCAAAGATAGAATACAAGAGACAAGGATGGCTAATATACATATGGAAGAACAGTTTAAGCAAACAAAGCAGCAGCTGTCAAGGCAAATAACAGAAGAATGCCAAGCAGTTCAATTAAGAAGTGGGAAGACATTAAATATCTCACCTCAAGGTAGCAAAAAGTCAAGAAATGAGCAACCCACCAAAGATTCACCTGAGGACAGTAAGAGCCCAGGGAAAAATAATTCTGGCGCTAAAACGCCAGAAAATTGGTGGAAGGCTGGCGCTGAACGCCCAGACCATGCCCACAACTGGCGTTCAACGCCAGAAACAAGGCAGGATTGGCGTTCAACGCCAGAAATGGGCAAGAATCTGGCGTTGAACGCCCAAAATGGGCAAGATCTGGCGCTGAACGCCCAAAATGGGCACAGCTCTGGCGTTCAGACGCCAGGAGCAGACAAGGAGCTGGCATCCAGTTTCACTCCAGCTTCTAACTCTGGCACTCAATCGCCAGTGAGGGATCAGACACACACAAGTGCTGATAACAACCCCTCTAAAAAGGCTTCTTCAACCACTTCTGTAGGCAATAAACCTGCAGCAACTAAGGTTGAAGAATATAAAGCCAAGATACCTTATCCTCAAAAACTCCGGAAAGAGGAGTAGGATAAGCAATTTGCTCGCTTTGCAGATTATCTCAGGACTCTTGAAATAAAGATTCCATTTGCAGAGGCACTTGAGCAAATACCTTCTTATGCCAAGTTCATGAAAGAGATCTTGAGTCATAAGAAGGATTGGAGAGAAACAGAAAGAGTTCTCCTCACTGAAGAATGCAGTGCAGTCATTCTGAAGAGCTTTCCTGAAAAGCTTAAAGACCCTGGGAGCTTTCGATACCATGCATATTAGAAGATAATTGCACCAAGACAGCTTTATGCGATCTTGGGGCAAGCATCAACCTAATACCTGCATACACTATCAGGAAGCTTGGCTTAACTGAAGAAGTTAAACCAACCCGGATATGTCTCCAACTTACTGATGGTTCCACTAAATACCCATCAGGCGTGATTGAGGACATGATTGTCAGAGTTGGGCCATTCGCCTTTCCCACTGACTTTGTTGTGCTGGAAATGGAGGAGCACAAGAGTACTACTCTCATTCTAGGAAGACCCCTCCTAGCAACTGGACGATCCCTCATTGACGTCCAACAGGGGGAAATAACCCTGAGAGTCAATGATGATGAGTTCAAGTTGAACGCTGTCAAAGCCATGCAGCATCCAGACACATCAACAGATTGCATGAAAGTTGATCTTATTGACTCCTTGGTAGAAGAGATCAACATGGCTGAGAGTCTCGAATTAGAGTTGGAAGACATCTTTAAAGATGTTCAGCCTGATTTGGAGGATTCAGAAGACATGAAAGAGCCTCTGAAATTTCTTCTAAAAGAGGAAAAACCTCCTAAACCCGAGCTCAAGCCATTACCACCATCATTGAAATATGCATTTCTAGGAGAAGGTGATACTTTTCCAGTGATCATAAGCTCTGCTCTAAGTTCACAGGAAGAGGAAGCACTTATTCAAGTGCTAAGGACACACAAGACAGCTCTTGGGTGGTCCATAGGTGACCTTAAGGGCATAAGCCAGCTAGATGCATGCACAAAATCCTATTGGAGGATAATGCCAAACCAGTGGTTCAACCACAGAGGTGGCTAAATCCAGCCATGAAGGAAGTGGTGCAGAAATAGGTCACCAAATTACTAGAGGCTGGGATTATTTATCCATTTCTGATAGCCCCTGGGTGAGCCCTGTTCAAGTCGTCCCAAAAAAGGGAGGCATGACAGTGATTCATAATGAAAAAAATGAACTGGTTCCTACAAGAACAGTTACAGGGTGGCGCATGTGTATTGACTACAGAAGGCTCAATACAGCCACCAGAAAGGATCATTTTCCTTTACCATTCATAGACCAGATGCTAGAAAGACTAGCAGGTCATGATTATTACTGCTTTTTGGATGGCTACTCAGGTTATAACCAGATTGCAATAGATCCCCAGGATCAAGAGAAAACAGCATTCACATGTCCATCCGGAGTGTTTGCTTATAGAAAGATGCCATTTGGGCTATGTAATGCGCCTGCAACCTTCCAGAGATGCATGCTCTCTATTTTCTCTGACATGGTGGAAAAATTTCTGGAAGTCTTCATGGATGACTTCTCAGTATATGGAGACTCATTCAGCTCCTGTCTTGATCACCTGAAACTTGTTCTGAAAAGATGCCAAGAAACCAACCTAGTTTTAAACTGGGAAAAGTGTCACTTCATGGTGACTGAAGGAATTGTTCTTGGGCATAAAATCTCAAACAAGGGAATAGAGGTGGATCAGGCAAAAATAGAGGTAATTGAAAAATTACCACCACCTGCCAATGTTAAGGCAATCAGAAGCTTTCTAGGGCATGCAGGATTTTATAGGAGGTTTATAAAGGATTTTTCAAAAATCGCAAAACCTCTAAACAATCTGCTAGCTGCTGACACGCCATTTGTGTTTGACACAAAGTGCCTGCAGGCGTTTGAAACGCTGAAAGCTAAGCTGGTCACAGCACCAGTCATTTCTGTACCAGACTGGACATTACCATTTGAGCTAATGTGTGATGCCAGTGATCATGCCATTGGTGCAGTATTGGGACAGAGGCATGACAAGCTTCTGCATGTCATTTATTATGCCAGTCGCGTTCTAAATGATGCCCAGAAAAATTACACAACCACAGAAAAAGAACTACTTGCAGTGGTTTACGCCATTGACAAGTTCAGATCATACTTAGTAGGATCAAAAGTGATTGTGTATACTGACCATGCTGCTCTTAAATATCTACTCACAAAGCAGGATTCAAAACCCAGGCTCATCAGATGGGTATTACTTCTGCAAGAGTTTGATATAGAAATAAGAGACAGAAAAGGGACAGAGAACCAAGTGGCTGATCATCTGTCCCGGATAGAGCCAGTGGAAGGGACGTCCCTCCCTTCTATTGAGATCTCTGAGACGTTTCCTGATGAGCATTTATTCGCCATTCAGGAAGCACCATGGTTTGCCGATACTGCAAACTATAAAGCTGCAAGGTTCATACCCAAGGAGTACAACAGGATACAAAAGAAAAAATTAATTAGTGATGCAAAGTACTACTTGTGGGATGAACCTTATCTCTTTAAGAGATGTGCAGACGGAATTATCCGTAGGTGTGTGCCTAGAGAAGAAGCACAGAGGATCCTGTGGCATTACCACGGATCTCAATATGGAGGCCATTTTGGAGGTGAGCGAACAGCCACCAAGGTCCTCCAATGTGGCTTCTATTGGCCCACACTCTATAAAGATTCCCGAGAGTTTGTACGTAATTGTGATAGTTGCCAAAGAGCTGGTAACCTGCCTCATGGTTACGCCATGCCTCAACAAGGAATCTTGGAAATTGAGTTGTTTGACGTATGGGGAATTGACTTCATGGGACCTTTCCCACCATCACACTCAAACACTTATATTCTGGTGGCAGTTGACTATGTATCAAAATGGGTTGAGGCTATTGCCACACCCACCAATGATACTAAAACAGTGCTGAAGTTCCTCCAGAAACATATCTTTAGCAGGTTTGGTGTCCCTAGAGTACTAATCAGTGATGGGGGCACTCACTTCTGCAATAAACAGCTTTACTCTGCCATGGTTCGGTATGGAATTTGCCATAAGGTGGCCACTCCATATCATCCACAAACCAATGGGCAAGCTGAAGTCTCTAATAGAGAATTAAAGAGAATCCTGGAATGGACAGTAAATACCCGTAGAAAGGATTGGGCACGGAGCTTGGATGATGCTCTGTGGGCTTACAGAACAGCATTCAAGACCCCTATAGGGACCTCTCCATACCAACTGGTGTATGGTAAGGCATGTCACCTGCCCGTGGAACTGGAACATAAGGCCTACTGGGCAACCAGATTCCTAAACTTTGATGCCAAATTAGCAGGAGAAAAAAGATTGCTCCAGCTAAATGAGCTAGAGGAGTTCAGATTCACAGCTTTCGAAAATGCCAAGCTATATAAAGAAAAATAAAAAAAGTGGCATGACAGAAAGCTGTCATCTAAAATCTTTGAACCAGGACAGAAGGTTCTGTTGTTTAACTCTAGACTCAGGCTATTCCCCGGAAAACTAAAATCCCGGTGGAGGGGACAATACGTGATTACAAGTGTATCACCATATGGTTATGTGGAGCTTCAAGATATTGATTCTGATAAGAAGTTCATTGTCAATGGATAGAGAATCAAGCATTATCTTGAAGGCAACATTGAGCAAGAATGCTCAAGGCTAAAGCTAGATTAAAAGCTCAGCAAGGTCCAGCTAAGGACATTAAAAAAGCGCTTGTTGGGAGGCAACCCAATTTTTATTTATTTTCATGGTTTTTCATGTTTTATTAGGTTCATGATCATGTGGAGTCACAAAATAAATATTAAAAATTGAAAACGGAATCAAAAACAGCAGAAGAAAAATCACACCCTGGAGGAAGCACCTGTCTGGCGTTCAACGCCAGAACAGAGCATGGTTCTGGCGCTGAACGCCCAAAATGGGCAACATCCTGGCGCTGAACGCCTAGAACAAGCATGGTTCTGGCGTTCAACGCCAGAAATGGCTAGTAAATCGGCATTGAACGCCCAAAATGGGCACCAACCTGGCGCTGAACGCCCAGAGTTGTGTACAAGGGCATTTTGCATGCCCACATTGGTGCAGGGATGTAAATGCCTTGACACCTCAAGATCTATGGACCTCACAGGATCATTTCAAGATCTGTGGATCCCACAGGATCCCCACCTTCCCTCCTCATAATCCTAGTTTTTTCTTTCCACATCTTCTTCTTTATATATTCCCTCTTCTTTTGCTCGAGGGCGAGCAACATTCTATGTTTGGTGTGGTAAAACAATTATGTGAAGGATCTATAGCTCAGTGGTAGAACATGTGGCTGCAAATCAAGAGATACCTCAGTGGATGCACTTCCCTCCACATAATTATTGGAAGCAACTGAGGATAGAAATACCAAAAATCACTAGGAATCAAGCCACAAAGGCAAGGAAGAGACATAAAAGAGCTCAAGAACATCATTGGTGCCTCAAGAAGGAAATGCCATCATCACTAAGGTGGACTCATTCCTTGTTCTTACTTTCTCTGTTTTTCGTTTTCTCTATGATAAGTGCTTATCTATGTTTGTGTCTTCATTACATGATCATTAGTAGTAATTAGTGTCTAGTTTGATTTTATCCCCAATTAAGTTATAGTCTATTTTTCTCATCATCAGCAAACATGAATAAAATAGTAGATCTTTTGAATAAGAGGCAATAAACTTTCGAGTTTTTAATAAGAAAAATTCTAATTAGTAACATGTGGTGGCAATGCTTTCTGTCTTCTGAATGAATGCTTGAACAGTGTATATGTCTTTTGAATTTGTTGTTTAAGACTGTTAAATATGTTGGCTCTTGAAAGAATGATGAACATGAGACATGTTATTGATAATCTGAAAAATAATAAAAATGATTCTTGAAGCAAGAAAAAGCAGCAAAGAACAAAGCTTGCAGAAAAAAAAATATATATATATATAGAAAGAAAAAGAAAAAGCAAGCAGAAAAAGCCAAAAGCTCTTAAAACCAAGAGGCAAGAGCAAACAGCCAATAACCCTTAAAACCAAAAGGCAAGGGCAAATAAAAAGGATCCCAAGGCTTTGAGCATCAGTGGATAGGAGGGCGTAAAGGAATAAAATTCTGGTCTAAGCGGCTAAACCAAGCTGTCCCTAACCATGTGCTTGTGGCGTGAAGGTGTCAAGTGAAAACTTGAGACTGAGCGGTTAAAGTCAAGGTCCAAAGCAAAAAGAAGAGTGTGCTTAAGAACTCTGGACACCTCTAATTGGGGACTTTAGCAAAGCTGAGTCACAATCTAAAAGGTTCACCCAATTATGTGTCTGTGGCATTTATGTATCTGGTGGTAATACTGGAAAACAAAGTGCTTAGGGCCACGGCCAAGACTCATAAAATAGCTGTGTTCAAGAATCATCACACTGAAATAGGAGAATCAATAACACTATCTGAATTCTAAGTTCCTATAGATGCCAATCACTCTGAGCTTCAATGGATAAAGTGAGATGCCAAAACTGTTCAGAAGCAAAAAGCTACTAGTCCCGCTCATCTAATTAGAGTCTGAGCTCCACTCAAAAACTCTGAGATATTATTGCTTCTCAACCTATTAGTCTTCTATTTTATTTGTCTAGTTGCTTGAGGACAAGCAACAGTTTAAGTTTGGTGTTGTGAAGAGCGGATATTTTATACGCTTTTTGGAGTTAATTTCATATAGTTTTGAGTATGTTTTAGTTAGTTTTTAGTCTATTTTCATTAGTTTTTAGGAAAAATTCATATTTCTGGACTTTACTATGAGTTGTGTGTTTTTTTGTAATTTCAGGTATTTTTCTGGCTGAAATTGAGGGAGCTGAGCAAAAATCTGATTCAGGCTGAAAAAGGACTGCTGATGCTGTTGGATTCTGACCTCCCTGCACTCAAAGTGGATTTTCTGGAGCTACAGAACTCGAAATGGCATGCTTCCAATTGTGTTGGAAAGTAGACATCCAGGGATTTCCAGCAATATATAATAGTCCATACTTTGCACAGACGACGTAAACTGGCGTTCAACGCCAGTTCTCTGCCCAATTCTGGCGTCCAGCGCCAGAAAAGGATCAAAAGCTGGAGTTGAACGCCCAAACTGGCATAAAAACTGGCGTTCAACTCCACAAATGGCCTCTGCACGTGAATTGCTTAAGTCTCAGCCCAGCACACACCATGTGGGCCCCAGAAGTGGATTTCTGCATCATCCATCATAGTCTACTCATATTTTGTAACCCTAGGCTACTAGTTTAGTATTTAAACAACTTTTAGAGACTTATTTTGAATCTCATGACATTTTAGATCTAAACTTTGTATTCTCTGATGGCATGAGTCTCTAAACCCCATTGTTGGGGGTGAGGAGCTCTGCTGTGTCTCGATGAATTAATGCAAGTATTTCTGTTTTCCATTCAAACACGCTTGTTCCTATCTAAGATGTTCATTCGCGCTTAACTGTGATGGAGGTGATGATCTGTGACACTCATCACCTTCCTCAATTCATGAACGTGTGCCTGACAACCACCTCCGTTCTATATACGATTGAATGAGTATCTCTTAGATTCCTTAATTAGAATCTCCGTGGTATAAGCTAGAATTGATGGCGGCATTCATAAGAATCCGGAAAGTCTAAACCTTGTCTGTGGTATTCCGAGTAGGATTCAAGGATTGAATGACTGTGACGAGCTTCAAACTCCTGAAGGCTGGGCGTTAGTGACAGATGCAAAAGGATAGTGAATCCTATTCCAACCGGATCGAGAACCAACCGGTGATTAGCCGTGCTGTGACAGAGTGCGTGAGCGTAGTTTTCACTGGAAGGATGGAAGGTAGCCATTGACAACGGTGATCCACCAACACACAGCTTGCCATAGAAGGACGTGCGTGCATGAATCAGAAGACAGAGGAAAGCAGAGATTCAGAAGACAAAGCACGTCCAACACTCCAACATATTCACCATTACTGCACAACAAGTAACCTTTAATTTATGCTCTCTTGGTTGTTCGTAATTCAACTGATAAACATAATTGACTTCCTGACTAAGATTTACAAGATAACCATAGATTGCTTCAAACCAACAATCTCCGTGGGATTCGACCCTTACTCACGTAAGGTATTACTTGGACGACCCAGTGCACTTGCTGGTCAGTGGTACGAGTTGTGAAAAGTGTGATTCATAATTCTTGCACCAGTTATAAAAATAGTTGCGTTGTAGATATAGTTTCTAAACCAACGAAAATCCCTTTCGTGCAAACATTTTGGTTGTCACAAGTAACAAACCCCTTAAAATTCATAACCGAGTATTTAACCTCGGGTCGTCTTCTCAAGGAACTGCAGGGAAGTATGTTCTTTTTATTGGTTATGGAGATTGTAAAATTGGGGTTTCAAGAATGAGGAACAAGTAATTTAATGACAAGTAAATTAAATGGCAATTGAAAATAAATAAATACTGTAAAGCAAACTCTTGGTAAGGTATGAGAAATTAGAGGTCCTATCCTAGCTATCCTTATCAATGATGATGATGGTTGAATCCTAATTCCACTTTGTTAACCTTTAATAAGATAAAGGAAGGTCAAGGGATTAATTGGTTTGCTCTTCGAATCCTATTTATTTCCTAAAAAAAGATTGGGATTATGAAAGTTCAATTCAATTAACAAAGATAACAATTATCAATTATGCTGTTGAATTGGATAACTCCTGAGTTACTGATTTCTTAACCAAGACCAAAAGGAGAAAAATAAATCTACTTGGAATAAAAATGTATTCAGAGTAAAAGTAACAATAGCATGAATAAGAGTAATCAATATTAAACTGAAATACCTCAAATAACATTAATAAAAGAGTAATCTGTAAAATGAAAGGATTCATAAAGTAGCTTGCAAAAGTAAATAAAAGGAATATTGAACCTGATCAAAGAGATAATCATGAAAGTGAATAATAATCCTAAATCTAAATCATAATCCTAAAGAGAGAGAGAGAGAGAGAGAACCTCTCTCAAAACTAAATCTAATTCATGGAAAGTGGAAATTGGCGAGCTCTCCCTGAATGGATGCGTTCCCACACTTTATAACCTCTGGTCTATGCCTTCTGGACTTGGATTGGGCCAGAAAGGGCTTCAGAAATCGCTGGAAGCATTTTCTGCAATTTCTGGTGTGTGGCCTCTGTCACGCGTCTGCGTGGGTCACGCGGTCGGTCATTCGGAGCTTTTCTTGTCACGCGGTCGCATCAGTAATGCGACCGCGTCATGTGCGTTTTGCTTAAGGCGCGCGGTCGCGTCAGTCATGCAGCCGCGTCGCTGCTTCTTTGCGCTTGGCATGCGTCCGCGTCTCCCATGCGATCGCGTGGATGTCAGTTTCTTCAGAAGCTCCGTTTTGTGCTTTCCTTCCATTTTTTGTATGTTTCCTTTCCATCCTTTAAGTCATTCCTACCTTAGAAGATCTAAAAACTACTCAACACACTAATCACGGCATCGAATGGAATTAAAGGTGATTAAAATAATTAATTTAAAAGCATAGGAAACATGTTTTTCACATACATTACATAATAAGGAAGGGAAATTAAAACCATGCAATTAACATGAATAAGTGGGTGAAGGATTGAATAAATCACTCAAACTAAGCACAAAATATATCATAAAATATGGGTTTATCAACCTTCCCACACTTAAACAATAGCATGTCCTTATGCTAAATCCAAGGTAATAAGTAAGGTTGAAGTGATGGAATGTCATGCAATGCAATCTAATCTAAATACAACTACTTAAATGCATCATGCAATTCTAATTTATTCACTCATATATAAAGCTTACAGGTAGTTAAATTAATTCACATTCTGAAGGAGTCATATATGTATATATAGCCAAGCCTTAGATAATCAATAAGCACTTTTACAATTGAGATGGGAGAAAAAGCATTTTATGAACTTGCAAGACAATTAGATAATTCAAACAGAGATAAATGTTAATGAGCTATTGAATCCTCACTGGATTATTGTTTACTCTCTAGTCGCTCAGTGTTTATTGGGTTAATCACTCTATTCCTCTTTTTATTCTTCCTTTCTATAACTTTGTTCTTCATCTAACCAATCAACAATTTTAGAATACAGTCATACCAGAAATCATGAGGTCTTTAATTAAGGTTGTAATGGGGTCAAGATAAAGGTAAGGATATATGTATCAGGCTAAGTGAGCTAATAAGTGAATCCTTAATTAGACTAAGATCTCACCTAACATACATACTTAGTAAAACGAAACTTCTTTACCTATTTTCCCATATTTTCTCACTTGATGTTACATGCTCATGTTTCAATTTTTATTTTTATCCCATGTGCATTGCTTTTATTTTGCATTTGGGGAATTCTTTTGTATCCCCTTTATTAAATACTGAAAAATAACTCTTTTTTTTAATGCACATGGTAATTTAATCACTTTGATTTCTCATGAGCATGCTTCCCAAAATTTCTTATTTTTAGTTATTTTATTCTTTTCAATTTTTCTACCTTTTGTTTTTATCATCCATGTTCCCAATAGGTTTCCCACATTTTAAACTATTCATAATTTGCTATCTTAAGCTAACCAAGGATTCAACTTGGGATTTTATTTTGTTTTTCTGCTTAAGGCTAGTAGTGTGGCTAATAGAATAAAAGGGGATTTAAAGGCTCAAGGGGGCTAACAAGGGTGATGTAAAAGGTAGGCTATTTTGGGATAAGTGAGCTAAAATCAAATAATGGCCTCAATCACTCTCTTGGTATGTATCTATATTCTATAATCAGACATATAGATTAAAACAAAGTAAAGAATACCAGAATATAAAAGAAGGGCGGAACACACAGGAATAAAAATTTATGGTTTGAATGTAACCATACAATTAAGCTCAAAACTCACAGGCTATGTGTTCTCTAGCTCAAAAATCATTTATCACTTATGTATGTCATGCATGTTTAGTTAAAAATTCTCATTATTCTCAATGTAAAACTTATATTGAATGGCTTTAAAGTTCTAGTGTTTCTCCTTGATGAAGTGTTGTTAACTAACATGTAATGCTATATATACAAGGTGTGGGTTGTTTTGATTCTGTTAAAGTCTCTAGTTTACTTCCCCTTTTATATTTTCCAATTTAAACTAAGCTATCTTATGCTAAAAAGGGTAAACTATACTAATTAATCCACAATTTCTATAACTAATAAGTTAGAATTGCAACTAAACTAAGTGGCTAAAATATAAACTAAAAATGCAAAATGCAGAAATAGAGTAAAAATACATGAAAGTAGCAATGTATAAGTACTCAGAAAATAAAAATAAAAATAAAGAGAAAAATACAGAAAAATATCCAAAATAAAAGAAAAAGAGTCTGTAGTGGTTCACCAAAATAATACGCCAGAGATGGCGACCTCCCCACACTTAAAATGTAGCATCGTCCCCGATGCTCACTCAAGCAGGGTGTGAAGGGGTGTCATCACTGGAAGGGATGGTAGCTGGGGTCTCTATGGTGGCTGGCTGAATGTCCGGCTGCTGGAGAGGAGGGGCTGTCTGAATGGGGATCTCAGGATCTGCAGCCTGGATCTGCTGGGGTGCTGCCTGCTGGGTATCTGCCTGCTCTGCCTCTCCCTGGGGATGGGTCTCTACCTCGGGCGCATCCGCCTCCTCCTCAGATGCCTCGGATGGTGTGTCAGGCTCAGAGGGGATGTCGCCGGATCGTATCATTAGCTTCAGGTGCTCATAGCGTTGCTTGTTGCGACGCTCCATCTGGTCAAGTCGTCGAAACAAGCGGTGCACCAGATGATAGACAGGCTCTGTGGCAGGTGGAGGTGCAGTGGTGGTGGCAGGGGTAGGTGGTGCAGCAGTGGAGGAAGAGGGACCGGCAGATGGTGTAGCTGTATCATCAGCAGTGGCAGTCAGGAATGGAGGTCTGTAGCCCAAGGCCAGGAAGTTCCTGCTGTGTGGGATAAGCTTCTTGCACTCTGCAGCAGGTGGCCTCTCATCAGCATCCTCCCATGGCACGTCAGCTCGATGGCCCAGCTGTGTAACCAGATAGGGAAAGGGAAGAGTGCCTCGGACGTGGACCCTGGCCATATAGTGCCGGATAAAGCATGGCAGGTACAGGTCCTTGCCCTCCATCACACACCAAAGGAGGGTGATCATAGCGGCTGGTATTTCAGTCTCGTGAGTACTCGGCATAATGTAGTTACTGAATATCTGATGCCATGGCCGAGCCTCATCATTCAGGTAAATCTGCTTGATCCCTTTTGGCATGGTGGTGTTCTGACCCATGATCCAAGGAACTATCGGGTCAAGGGCGATCCTCGCCTTTACTGCGTCCCAGTCAAATCGCATATAGCGCACATTCTCCTCAGCTTTCTGATAGCCATCTGTCTGATCAGTCTTAGGCAGAAGTTTCAAAACCTCTTCTATTGCCTCCTCAGTAACCAGAATCTGCTTCCCTCTGAGGTTCACTGCATCTAGGGAAGTTTTGAAGTAGTTGCAGTAGAATTCCCTAACACAAGATGCATTAACCTCAGTCAGAGGTCTCTCCAGAAAGAACCAGCCTCTTTGTTTGATTTGATCAGAGGTATATTGCTGGAGTTCTTCTGGGATCTTTGATGAGCGGATATTTTATACGCTTTTTGGGGTTAATTTCATATAGTTTTTAGTGTGTTTTAGCTAGTTTTTAGTTTATTTTCAGTAGCTTTTAGGCAAAATTCATATTTCTGGACTTTACTATGAGTTTGTGTGTTTTTCTATGATTTCAGGTATTTTCTGGCTGAAATCGAGGGAGCTGAGCAAAAATCTGATTCAGGCTGAAAAAGGACTGCTGATACTGTTGGATTCTGACCTCCCTGCACTAAAAGTGGATTTTCTGAAGCTACAGAACTCCAAATGGTGCGCTTTCAATTGCGTTGGAAAGTAGACATCCAGGGCTTTCCATAAATATATAATAATCCATACTTTGCTCAAGGATAGATGACGTAAACTGGCGTTCAACGCCAGTTCTATGCTGCTGTCTGGCGTCCAGCGCCAGAAACAAGTTAGGAGTTGGAGTTCAACGCCAGAATTGGATCCAAAGCTGGCGTTGAACACCCAAAATAGCCCTATGCACGTGATTAGCTTAAGTCTCAGCCCCAGCACACACCAAGTGGGCCCCAGAAGTGGATTTCTGCACCATCCATCTCAGTTTACTCATTTTCTGTAAACCTAGTTTACTAGTCTAGTATTTAAACAACTTTTAGAGACTTGTTTTGTACCTCATGACATTTTAGATCTGAACTTTATAGCTTTTGACGGCATGAGTCTCTAAACTCCATTGTTGGGGGTCAGGAGCTCTGCTGTGTCTCGATGAATTAATGCAAGTATTTCTGTTTTCCATTCAAACATGCGTGTTCCTATCTAAGATATCCATTCGAACTTCAATATGAATGTGATGAACGTGACAATCATCATCATTCCTCCACGAACGCGTGCCTGACAACCACTTACGTTCCACCAGAGAATGAATGAATATCTCTTAGATCTCTTAATCAGAATCTTCGTGGTATAAGCTAGATTGATGGCAGCATTCAAGAGAATCCGAAAAGTCTAAACCTTGTCTGTGGTGTTCCGAGTAGGATTCAGGGATTGAATGACTGTGACGAGCTTCAAACTCGCGAGTGCTGGGCGTAGTGACAGACGCAAAAGGATAGTAAATCCTATTCCGATACGACTGAGAACCTACAGATGATTAGCCGTGCGGTGACAGCGCACCTGGACCCTTTTCACTGGAAGGATGGATGGTAGCCATTGACAACGGTGATCCCCCAACACACAGCTTGCCATAGGAGGACGTGCGTGCGTGAATCAGAAAACAGAGGAAAGCAGAATTTCAAAAGACAAAGCATCTCCAAAACTCCAACATACACTCCATCAGTGCATACAAGTATAATTTGTGTTCTACCCTTTTATTCCTTGCAATCAAATTTGATAAGTGAATTATTTTATTGTTTTCCTGACTAAGAGTTACAATATAACCATAGATTGCTTCAGGCCAACAATCTCCGTGGGATCAACCCTTACTCACGTAAGGTATTACTTGGACGACCCAGTGCACTTGCTGGTTAGTGGTACGAGTTGTAAAAAGTGTGATTTACAATTCGTGCACCAAGTTTTTGGCGCCGTTGCCGGGGATTGTTTGAGTTTGAACAACTGACGGTTAATCTTGTTGCTTAGATTAGGAAATTTTTTCCTTTTGGGTCAGAGTCTTTTATTTTCTTTTCAAAAATTTTTCAAAACTAATTTTTCTATTAAATCTCGTGCCAAACTTTAAGTTTGGTGTTTTCTTGTTGGTTTTCCTTTGTTTTTCAAAAATTTTATTTTGGTTTTCAAAAAATTTTAAGTTTGGTGTTCTTTCTTCATGTTCTTGTGTTCTTGTGAGTCTTCAAAGTGTTCGTGAGTTTTCCGTGCGTCTTGATCTTAAAATTTTTAAGTTTGGTGTTCCTTGGTGTTTTCCCTCCAAATTTTCGAAAACAAGGAGCATTAGATCTAAAAATTTTAAATCTTGGGCTATCTTACTGTTTTTCTCTTTCCTCTTTAAATTCAAAAATATCTTTTCTCTCTATTTTTAAAAACAAATTTTTGAAAATTATTTTTAAAATTCAGATTTTTTTTCAAAAATTTAAAATCTTTTTCAAATCATATCTTTTTCAAAACTTCCTGATCACTTTCTCTCTCCTCATTTTTTCGAAAAATCTTCACCTATTTTTATTTATTTTATTTTAATTTATTTTATTTTTGAAATAATTAAATAAATAAATAAAAATAAAATTTTTATTTTACATCATCTCCCTTTCTCCATCATGGATCTAAGTGGAAATGAACAGTCCAGGAGGACTCTGGGGTCATATGCTAACCCCTCTACTGCTTTATATGGGAGTAGTATCTGCATACCCTCCATTGGAGTCAGTAGCTTTGAGTTGAATCCTCAGCTCATTATCATGGTGCAGCAAAGCTGCCAGTATTCCGGTCTTCCACAAGAAGAACCTACAGAGTTTTTGGCATAGTTTTTACAAATTGCTGACACAGTACATGATAAGGAGGTAGATCAGGATGTCTACAGATTATTACTGTTTCCGTTTGCTGTAAAAGATCAAGCCAAGAGGTGGTTAAATAACCAACCTAAGGCTAGCATAAGGACATGGAAACAGCTGACAGAAAAATTCCTGAATCAATACTTTCCTCCAAAACGGATGACACAGCTAAGGCTGGGCATCCAAGGCTTTAAACAAGGAGATAATGAATCTCTTTATGATGCCTGGGAGAGATACAGAGAGATGCTATGAAAATGCCCCTCTGAAATGTTTTCAGAGTGGGTTCAATTAGACATCTTCTATTATGGGCTTACAGAAAGAGCTCAGATCTCTTTAGATTGCTCAGCTGGTAGATCTATCCACATGAGAAAGACAATTGAAGAAGCTCAAGAGCTCATTGATACAGTTGCTAGAAATCAGCATTTGTACTTAAGCAGTGACTCTTCCATGAAAGAAGAGGCTAAAACAGTAACTGCTGAACTCAGTCCTGCAGAGCAAGCTGCTGAATTCAATCAGCAATTGGATTTTCTAACAAAGCAGTTAGCTGAATTCAAGGATAAACTACAAAAGACAAGGATGGCTAATATAAACATGGAAGTACAATTAAAGCAAACAAGGCAGCAGCTGTCAAAACAAATAACAGAAGAATGCCAAGCAGTTCAACTAAGAAGTAGGAAAGCACTAAATATCCCACTTCAAAGCAGTAGGAAACCAAGAAATGAGCAAACCACCCAAAATCCATCTGAGGACAGTAAGAGCCCAGGGAAAAATAATTATGGCGCTAAAACGCCAGAAGTTGGGTGGAAGGCTGGCGCTGAACGCCCAGACCATGCTCAGGACTGGCGTTCAACGCCAGAAACAAGCAAGGATCTGGCGTTGAACACCCAAAAGAAGCACAGTTCTGGCGTTCAAACGCCAGGAACAGATGAGGAGCTGGCGTCTAACGTCACTCTAGCTCCTAACTCTGGCACTCAATTGCCAGTGAGGGATCAGACACACACAAGTGCTGATAACAACCCATCTAAAAAGGCTTCTCCAACCACTTCTGTAGGAAATAAACTTACAGCAACTAAGGTTGAGGAATATAGAGCCAAGATACCTTATCCTCAAAAACTCCGCCAAGAGGAGCAGGATAAGCAATTTGCTCGCTTTGCAGATTATCTCAGGACTCTTGAAATAAAGATTCCATTTGCAGAGGCACTTGAGCAAATACCTTCTTATGCCAAGTTCATAAAAGAGATCTTGAGTCATAAGAAGGATTGGAGAGAAACTGAAAGAGTTCTCCTCACTGAAGAATGCAGTGCAGTCATTCTAAAAAGCTTTCCTGAAAAGCTTAAAGACCCTGGGAGTTTTCTAATACCATGCACATTAGAAGGTAATTGCACCAAGACAGCTTTATGTGATCTTGGGGGAAGTATCAACCTAATACCTACATCCACTATCAGAAAGCTTGGTTTAACTGAAGAATTTAAACCAACCCGGATATGTCTCCAACTTGCTGATGGCTCCATTAAATATCCATCAGGCGTGATTGAAGACATGATTGTCAGAGTTGGGCCATTTGCCTTTCCCACTGACTTTGTAGTGCTGGAAATGGAGGAGCACAAGAGTGCCACTCTCATTCTAGGAAGACCCTTCCTAGCAACTGGACGAACTCTCATTGATGTCCAATAGGGGGAAATAACTCTGAGAGTCAATGATGATGAGTTTAAGTTGAACGCTATCAAAGCCATGCAGCATCCAGACACATCAAAAGACTGCATGAAAGTTGATCTTATTGACTCCTTGGTAGAAGAGATCAACATGGCTGAGAGTCTCGAATCAGAGTTGGAAGACATCTTTAAAGATGTTCAGCCTGATTTGGAGGATTCAGAGGAAATGAAAGAGCCTCTGAGATTTCCTCAGACAGAGGAAAAACCTCCTAAACCTGAGCTCAAACCATTACCACCATCCCTGAAATATGTATTTCTAGGAGAAGGTGACACTTTTCCGGTGATCATAAGCTCTGCTTTAAATCCACAGGAAGAGGAAGCACTTATTCAAGTGCTAAGGACACACAAAATAGCTCTTGGGTGGTCCATAGGTGACCTTAAGGGCATAAGCCCAGCTAGATGCATGCACAAAATCTTATTGGAGGATAATGCTAAACCAGTGGTTCAACCACAGAGGCGGCTAAATCCAGCCATGAAGGAAGTGGTGCAGAAAGAGGTCACCAAATTACTGGAGGCTGGGATTATTTATCCTATTTCTGATAGCCCCTGGGTGAGCCCTGTTCAAGTTATCCCCAAAAAGGGAGGCATGACAGTAGTTCATAATGAAAAGAATGAACTGGTTCCTACAAGAACAGTTACAGGGTGTCGAATGTGTATTGACTACAGAAGGCTCAATACAGCCACCAGAAAGGATCATTTTCCTTTACCATTCATACACCAGATGCTAGAAAGACTGGCAGGTCATGATTATTACTGCTTTTTGGATGGCTACTTAGGCTATAACCAGATTGCAGTAGATCCCCAAGATCAAGAGAAAACAGCATTCACATGTCCATCTGGAGTGTTTGCTTATAGAAGGATGCCATTTGGGCTGTGTAATGCGCCTGCAACCTTCCATAGATGCATGCTCTCTATTTTCTCTGATATGGTGGAAAAATTCCTGGAATTCTTCATGGATGACTTCTCAGTATATGGAGACTCATTCAGCTCCTGGCTTGATCACCTGAAACTAGTTTTGAAAAGATGCCAAGAGACCAACTTAGTTTTAAACTGGGAAAAATGTCACTTTATGGTGACTGAAGGGATTGTCCTTGGGCATAAAATTTCAAACAAGGGAATAGAGGTGGATCAAGCAAAAATGGAGGTAATTGAAAAATTACCACCACCTGCCAATGTTAAGGCAATCAGAAGCTTTCTGGGGCATGCAGGATTCTATAGGAGGTTTATAAAGGATTTTTCAAAAATCGCAAAACCTCTGAGAAATCTGCTAGCTGGTGTGACACGCCATTTGTGTTTGACACAGAGTGTCTGCAGGCGTTTGAGACGCTGAAAGCCAAGCTGGTCACAGCACCAGTTATTTCTGCACCAGACTGGACATTACCATTTGAGCTAATGTGTGATGCCAGTGATCACGCCATTGGTGCAATACTGGGACAGAGGCATGACAATCTTCTGCATGTCATTTATTATGCTAGCCGCGTTTTAAATGATGCCCAAAAAAATTACACAACCACAGAAAAAGAATTGCTTGCAGTGGTTTATGCCATTGACAAGTTTAGATCATACTTAGTAGGATCAAAGGTGATTGTGTATACTGACCATGCTGCTCTTAAATATCTACTCACAAAGCAGGATTCAAGACCCAGGCTCATAAGATGGGTGTTGCTTCTGCAAGAGTTTGATATAGAAATAAGAGATGGAAAAGGGACAGAAAACCAAGTGGCTGATCATCTGTCCTGGATAGAGCCAGTAGAAGGGACGTCCCTCCCCTCTCTTGAGATCTCTGAGACTTTTCTGGATGAGCATTTATTTGCCATTCAGGAAGCACCATGGTTTGCAGACATTGCGAACTATAAAGCCGCAAGGTTCATACCCAAGGAGTATAACAGGCAACAAAAGAAAAAACTAATTATTGATGCAAATTACTACTTGTGGGATGAACCCTATCTCTTTAAGAGATGTGCAGACGGAATAATCCGGAGATGTGTGCCTAGAGAGGAAGCACAGAGGATCCTATGGCATTGCCATGGATCACAATATGGAGGCCATTTTGGAGGTGAGCGGACAGCCACCAAGGTCCTCCAATGTGGTTTCTATTGGCTAACACTCCATAGAGATTCCCGAAAGTTTGTACATAACTGTGACAGTTGCCAAAGAGCTGGTAATCTGCCCCATGGTTATGCCATGCCTCAACAAGGAATCTTGGAGATTGAGTTGTTTGACATATGGGGAATTGACTTCATGGGATCTTTCCCACCATCATACTCAAACACTTACATTCTGGTGGCAGTTGACTACGTATCAAAATTGGTAGAGGCCGTTGCCACACCCACCAATGATACTAAAACAGTGCTGAAGTTCCTCCAGAAATATATCTTCAGCAGGTTTGGGGTCCCTAGAGTACTAATCAGTGATGGGGGCACTCACTTCTGTAACAAACAGCTTTACTCTGCCATGGTCCGGTATGGGATTCGCCACAAGGTGGCGACTCCATATCATCCACAGACTAATGGGCAAGCTGAAGTCTCTAATAGAGAGCTAAAAAGAATCCTAGAACGGACTGTAAGTACCCGTAGAAAGGATTGGGCAAAAAGCTTGGATGATGCTCTGTGGGCATACAGAACAGCATTCAAGACTCCTATAGGGACCTCTCCATACCAACTTGTGTATGGTAAGGCATGTCACCTTCCCGTGGAACTGGAACATAAAGCCTACTGGGCAACCAAATTTCTAAACATTGATGCCAAATTAGCTGGAGAAAAAAGATTGCTCCAACTCAATGAGCTAGAGGAATTCAGATTCACTGCTTCCGAAAATGCCAAGCTTTATAAAGAAAAATAAAAAAAGTGGCATGACAGAATGCTGTCATCTAGAATCTTTGAACCAGGACAAAAGGTTCTGTTGTTTAACTCTAGGCTCAGGCTATTCTCGGGGAAACTGAAGTCCCGGTGGAGGGGACCATATGTGATTACAAGTGTATCACCATATGGTTATGTGGAGCTTCAAGATATTGATTCCGATAAGAAGTTCATTGTTAATGGACAGAGAATTAAGCACTATTTGAAGGCAATGTTGAGCAAGAGTGCTCAAGGCTGAAGCTAGATTAAAAGCTCAGCAAGGTCCAGCTAAAGACAATAAAAAAGCGCTTGCTGGGAGGCAACCCAGCCATGGGGCATCACTTCCTCTAAGCATTTTGCCCTATTCTTGATTTTTTGTTTATATAAAGTTCACTGATACTAAGGTAAAGAGTCAATTGTATAAATTCACAGGGTTACAGAAGGATTCTGTACACAAAACAGAGAAAAAGAGCTCACTGGCAAGAAAACGCCATTTGGGCGTTCAACGCCCAAAAGAGGCATCCACTGGGCGTTGAACGCCAGTAAGGATAGCCATCTGGGCATTAAACGCCAGAAAGAAGCATCTTCTGGGCGTTGAACGCCAGATAGAAGCTCCTTCTGGGCGTTTAACGCTAGATTTACAGCGTCCTGGGCGTTCAGAAAAACGTCCAGTGATCAAGGGGTTCCTGGCGTTCAACGCCAAAAAGAAGCAACAGCTGGGCGTTGAACGCCCAGGAGAGGCAGCATTTGGGTATTGAACGCCCAAAACATGCAGCGTTTGGGCGTTCAAACGCCAGGATGGTGGGGAGGAGGTAAATTCGTTTTTTCTTCATATTTTTCATTTTAATCCTAATTTTCATATTTCAATTCATGATTTCTTGCATAAACATGTTAAGAACCCTGATTTCTAAAATCCCTAATTTCTAAAAACCCTTCTTTAAAAATATTAAATGTATCTTAATCCATAAGCACAAATCCTTTTTTTCAATCTAACTCAACTCTTTTTCAAAATTTTCAAAACAAATCTCTCTCTTTTCATTCAAAAATCTTTTCAACTAAGCAATATCTTTTTCAAATCTCCATACTATCTTTTTCAAAAATCCAAATCTATCTTTTTCAAATATCTTTCATATCTTTTTAATTTTAAATCATATCTTTTCTTATCATATTTTTTTTCTAAAAATCATATCTTCTATCTTATCTTTCTCCCTATTTTCGAAAACCCACCCCCTTCTCCCTTTAAATATGGGTTCAGCCTCCCTCCCATCCCATCCACCATTGCACCTAGCTCTCCTTCTCTCCCTCTCCTTTCTTTTCTTTTTGCTTGAGGACAAGCAAACCTCTAAGTTTGGTGTGCTTTTCCGTGATCACTAAGATCATGGATCCTAAAGGAAAACAACCCACTCCAAGAGGCAAGAAAGAAAGCATTCCAAAACCACTTTGGAATCAAAGGAAGTTCTTAACTAAAGAACATTCAGACCATTATTACAAAATAATGGGTCTAAGATCAGTGATCCCAGAAGTTAGATTCGATCTGAAAGAAGACGAATATCCGGAGATCTAGGAGCGAATTCGAATCAGGAACTAGGAGATCCTAGCTAATCCTGAAACGAAAGTGGGAAGGAATATGGTCCAGGAGTTCTATGCTAATATGTGGCATACAGACAGGCAAAGACTATCTGGATCAGCTATCTATGACTATCGGACCTTGGTCAGAGGAAAGATTGTTCATACCCATCCTGACAAGATCAGGGAGATCTTAAAGCTGCCTCAGCTGAAAGACGATCCAGACTCCTTCAATAGGAGAATGATGAGAACAGACAAGGGCTTGGATAAGATTCTAGAGGATATATGTATCCCTGGAGCCAGATGGACCACCAGCACGAAGGGTGTCCCAATTCAACTCAAAAGAGAAGATCTCAAACCAGTCGCCAGAGGATGGCTGGACTTCATTGGGCATTCTCTGCTGCACACTAGCAACCGTTCTGAAGTCACTATTAGAAGAGCAGTGATGATCCATTGCATCATGATGGGAAAAGAAGTGGAAGTTCATCAACTAATTTCAACTGAATTCTACAAAATTGCAAACAAAAATTCCAAAGATGCCAGGTTGGCTTATCCAAGCTTAATTTCTATGCTCTGCAGAGACGCTGGAGTAAGGATGGAAATAACTGAGTATATCTCAGTTGAGCGGCCAATCACCAAAGCATCAATGGAAAAATAACAAGCACAGGATGACCCCATCAAGAAGAGAACACAGGAAATTCTCCTAGAAATCCCTCAATCTGAATACTGGGAGTATCTGGAAACATCTATTACCAAGATGCAAGAAGCTATGGAACAAATACAGAAAGAACAGAAGGAACAAAGTAGCATTCTTTGCTATTTGCTTAAAGAACAGGAGGAGCAAGGGCGTGATATAAGGGAATTGAAGCGCCAGAAATTATCTCTTGAAGGAACAAGCACCCCGCAGATTAGAGGAACATCCACTTCCCAGAACAAAGGTTGTTAAATTCCAATCTTAGCCTTAACTCTGTGATAACTGTTTTTATTAGTTTTACCTTAGGAGTCATATAGTAGTAATTAGTATCTATATTTTGATTTTATCCCCAATTAAGCTATAATTTAATTTTATCATCATCATTAAACATGAATAAAATAGAAGAATTTCTTTAGAATAAGAGGCAATATTTTTTGAGGTTTTAAGATAAATTCTAATTATTTACATGTGGTGGTAATGCTTTCTGTCTTCTGAATGAATGTTTGAACAGTGCATATGTCTTTTGCATTTGATATTTAAGACTGTTAAATATGTTGGCTCATGAAAGAATGATGAACATGAGACATGTTATTGATAATCTGAAAAATCATAAAAATGATTCTTGAAGTAAGAAAAAGCAGCAAAGAACAAAGCTTGCAGAAAAAAAAAAGCAAGCAGAAAAAGCCAATAACCCTTAAAACCAAAAGGCAAGGGTAAATAAAAAGGATCCCAAGGCTTTGAGCATCAGTGGATAGGAGGGCCTAAAGGAATAAAATCCTGACCTAAGCGGCTAAACCAAGCTGTCCCTAACCATGTGCTTGTGGCGTGAAGGTGTCAAGTGAAAACTTGAGACTGAGCGGTTAAAGTCAAGGTCCAAAGCAAAAAGAAGAGTGTGCTTAAGAACCCTGGACACCTCTAATTGGGGACTTTAGCAAAGCTGAGTCACAATCTGAAAAGGTTCACCCAATTATGTGTCTGTGGCATTTATGTATCCGGTGGTAATACTGGAAAACAAAGTGCTTAGGGCCACGGCCAAGACTCATAAAGTAGTTGTGTTCAAGAATCAACATACTGAACTAGGAGAATCAATATCACTATCTGAATTCTGAGTTCCTATAGATGCCAATCACTCTGAACTTCAATGGATAAAGTGAGGTGCCAAAACTGTTCAGAAGCAAAAAGCTACTAGTCCCGCTCATCTAATTAGAATCTGAGCTTCACTCCAAAAAAACTCTGAGATATTATTGCTTCTTAAAATTATTTTTATTCTATTTCATTTATCTAGTTGCTTGAGGACAAGCAACATTTTAAGTTTGGTGTTGTGATGAGCGGATATTTTATACGCTTTTTGGGGTTAATTTTATATAGTTTTTAGTGTGTTTTAGTTAGTTTTTAGTTTATTTTCAGTAGCTTTTAGGAAAAATTCATATTTCTGGACTTTACTATGAGTTTGTATGTTTTTTTGTGATTTCAGGTATTTTCTGGCTGAAATCAAGGGAGCTGAGCAAAAATCTGATTCAGGCTGAAAAAGGATTGCCGATACTGTTGGATTCTGACCTCCCTGCACTCAAAGTGGATCTTCTGGAGCTACAGAACTCCAAATGGCGCGCTTCCAATTGCATTGGAAAGTAGAAATCCAGGGCTTTCCAGAAATTTATAATAGTCCATACTTTGCTCAAGGATAGATGACGTAAACAGGCATTCAACGCTAGTTCTATGCTGCTGTCTGGCGTCCAGCGCCAGAAACAAGTTAGGAGTTGGAGTTCAACGCCAGAATTGGATCCAAAGCTGGCGTTGAACGCCCAAAACAGCCCTATGCACGTGATTAGCTTAAGTCTCAGCCCCAGCACACACCAAGTGGGCCCCAGAAGTGGATTTCTGCACCATCCATCTCAGTTTACTCATTTTCTGTAAACCTAGTTTACTAGTCTAGTATTTAAACAACTTTTAGAGACTTGTTTTGTACCTCATGACATTTTAGATCTGAACTTTGTACCTTTTGACGGCATGAGTCTCTAAACTCCATTGTTGGGGGTGAGGAGCTCTGCTGTGTCTCGATGAATTAATGCAAGTATTTCTGTTTTCCATTCAAACATGTGTGTTCCTATCTAAGATATCCATTCGAACTTCAATATGAATGTGATGAACGTGACAATCATCATCATTCCTCCACGAACGCGTGCCTGACAACCACTTACGTTCCACCATAGAATGAATGAATATCTCTTAGATCTCTTAATCGAAATCTTCGTGGTATAAGCTAGATTGATGGCAGCATTCAAGAGAATCCGGAAAGTCTAAACCTTGTCTGTGGTATTCCGAGTAGGATTCAGGGATTGAATGACTGTGACGAGCTTCAAACTCGCGAGTGCTGGGCGTAGTGACAGACGCAAAACGATAGTAAATCCTATTCTGGTACGAGTGAGAACCTGCAGATGATTAGCCGTGCGGTGACAGCGCACCTGGACCCTTTTCACTGGAAGGATGGATGGTAGCCATTGACAACGGTGATCCCCCAACACACAGCTTGCCATAGGAGGACGTGCGTGCGTGAATCAGAAAACAGAGGAAAGTAGAATTTTAGAAGACAAAGCATATCCAAAACTCCAACATACTCTCCTTCAGTGCATACAAGTATAATTTGTGTTCTACCCTTTTATTCCTTGCAATCAAATTTGATAAGTGAATTATTTTATTGTTTTCCTGATTAAGAGTTACAAGATAACCATAGATTGCTTCAAGCCAACAATCTCCGTGGGATCGACCCTTACTCACGTAAGGTATTACTTGGACGACCCAGTGCACTTGCTGGTTAGTGGTAAGAGTTGTAAAAAGTGTGATTTACAATTCGTGCACCAATCTTCAAAGTCCGCTCCAGGTATAGGTTCCTGGAGTTTGCAAACACCGGATACTTCAGCTCACAGTATCGGTTTGCAAACTTTACTGGGTCATTGGCGGGAAGTAGCTGGTCGGCCTTCTCCTGCGGGGTAAAGGCTTTCTCCTGCAAGGAGGCGTCATGCATGAGGTCGAAGATAGACACGGAGGCTTCTCCTCTTTTCCTTTTGCCAGTAGTGGCCTTGCCTTTTCCCTTTCTCTGGGAATTTGACATCCTGAAAAATAGAAAACCAGGATATAATAAAAATAGGAAAGCAATAGGAAAATAATTAAAGAAAACACAAAGTGGCAAAGGAGCAATAGGATAATGAATATGAGTTAAGTAAAATGTGCATTTAGGATTGTATAGGAGTGAAAAGTCTGAAAAGAAGAAATCACAATCCAAAATGTAATTGAATGCAAGTTAAATAGAACAAGTAACATCATGCCTTGGTTAGGATGTTAAAAGAAAGTGAAAGAAAAGCAAAAAAAAAAAAGTTTTGAAAAGGTTACGTTGGTTAGAGTTAAAGTTAGTGAGTTAGTGAAAAATGGGTTAAAGTAAGAGGCATAATGAAAATAGTCCAAGTAACAAGTAATCATAGGTAGAAGCTATAGGGAACTCATATTCAAACAAGTAAAACAGTTTGATGATGATTTAAATAGAGATAAAGAAAGCAAAAATAGGAATCAAACATCAAAATTGCAGTTTAGGAACCAGGAAATCAAAGAGGATAAGAATGCATGCCCTGGCATTCATGAATGGTATGGTTAAAGCAGAGGAAACAGAGTTCAAGATTCCAAAATCAAAACATGAATGAAAGTAAAAAAGATTTATAAAAATTTGGGCAGCATTGCAGCTAAAATTGGATTTTCCTGAAAAATAAACAGCAATCAAACAGTTCATATGAATTAAAAAAATAAGCTGCAGTTACATATAATGAATATAAACATGAAAATTCAGTGTAAAGAGCAGCAATATATAAGAAATACAGCATATGAACAAGATCATAGCAACAACAGATTTGCAAATTGGATAAAACAGAAACAAGAACAGTGCAAGTAAACAGACCTAAATCCACTAACCACATCCTAGGCTACCTACAACCTAAAATCCACTACAACATGCATATCTAACTAGCCTAAACATGAACATAAACGGAAAAATAAGAATAACTACGAATGGATAAAAGGGATTGCGTGTTGTAGAACCTGGAAGGCCGAATAATGAGAATAGGCAGAAAGGTGGCTGGTGGTGGTGATGATGGTGGCGTCCGGTGCTGGGCATGGCAGCTGGCGGTGGTGGGCATGGTGGTGCGGCTATTCAGGGCAGGGGGAAGAGAGGGTAATGGGGGTAGGGGAGGGGGGGAAAGGGGTGGTGTTGCTGGTGGAAGGAGGGTTGCGGTTGGGACAGTTGGCGGCGGTGGGTGGTGGCGCGGAGGGGAGCAGTGGCGGAGGAGGAGGGAGAAAGAAGAAAGAGGAAGAAAGAAGGGGGAAGGAGGGAGGGGTGGGTGGCGGCGGCGTCTGGGTGGGCGGCGGCATCTGGGTGGTGGCGCGGAGGTGGCTGGGTGGTGGTTGTGGTTTGGAGGAGGAGAGAAGGAGGGGGGTGTGGTTCAGGGGGGCGCGAAAATAGGGTTTCGCGTGACTTGGGGGGTTATAATTTGAATCCACGTGGCCGCGTGGGGCACGCCTGATGACAAGTCATCTTAGCCTAATTTCACTAGTCTTTTTCCTTTGTTTTCATTTAGTTTTATGCACTTTCTTAAGCCACAAGTAAGTCAATTGGGTGGAATTTCATGTTTCCTTAGATTCAATCAACTATGGATGAATTAATGCATTTTCATGAGTTTTATGCCATTATTACTTATATGACAAGAAAAAGAATAACTCTCATGATTAGAGCATAGCTTTGATGCAAATGTTGGTTGATGATAAGTGGAATAAAGCTTGGAAGAAGGTTGCAAGAATGGCTTGAAAAGAGGGATTCACGTTTGAGCTAACGTTTGCCTCAAACGTTAACTCAAACGTGAGAAGCAGATGAAGAACACCCTGGAGAAGAGCCAACGTTTGCGCCAACGTTTGCCTCAAACGTTGAGGCAAACGTTGGCTGAAGAAGGAGCAAGGGATGGCAACGTTTGAGCCAACGTTTGCCTTAAACGTGAGGTCAAACGTTGGCCACATATGAGCAAGGAAGAGCACTCCTGGGCATGGCAACGTTTGATGCAACGTTTGCCTCAAACGTGAGGTCAAACGTTGGCTACATTTTGGCAAGGAAGAGCAAGCAAAAGCACCCCTGAAGCAAGCCAACGTTTGCGCAAACGTTTGCCTCAAACGTGAGGTCAAACATTGGCGCCATTTTAGCATGAAGAAGAGTCCATGATTTGTGAGTTAATTGAGCCACGTTTGCGCCAACGTTTGCCTCAAACGTTGGGCCAAACGTTGGCCAAAAAGAGAGCATGGGGAGATCCACGTTTGAGCTCACGTTTGACGCCAAACGTTGAGCCAAACGTGGATGACAGCATCTTGGCCTAGCTGCATAAGTTTACACAAGTGACGTTTGAGTCAACGTTTGCCTCAAACGTTGACTCAAACGTGAATGGTTCATGGCCCAGTTCACTAATGGATTTCTTCCCAACACCAAGAGCAAGAAACGGAGGCCACTATCAACCCAATTCCATCAAGACTAAAGGCCCAATTCAAGGCTTAATGATCATTTGAAGAAAGTGTATAAATAGCTTAGGATTTGAAGTTTTAGGGAGCTTTTCGTTTTAGAGTTTTCTTTAAGAGTTTTCATAGTATTCACAGTAGAAAACCTTTGGGTTTTGAGCTATTTGGAGATTTAGAGTCTTGGGTGTTGAAGAATTGAGGAAATTCTGTCTAAATCTCACCTTGAGATCTCTTTTTGTTTCTTTCACTGCACCATTGGAGAATTGAGATTTGAATCCAAGTTTTCTTCTGTTTTGATTTTTAATCTTTTGCAATTGAATTCTAAATTTGGATCTAAGAAGGCAGTGAGATCTAGACTTGGTTATCTAGTCTCTTGAGTCCTGAGATCTACATCTTTCAATTTCAATTTCCTTGTTACATTGCTACACCAAGTTTATTTTCATTTGCATTTAAGATCCGGTTCAATTAGATCCATCTTCTACGTTTCTGTTTGTTGAGATTTACTGCTCTCTTGTTTAATTTTTGCAATCCCACATCCCTGATCCATTTACAATTCAAGCCATTTACATTTCTTGCATTCTAAGATTCTGCAATTTACATTTCTTGCATTCTAAGTTTTTGCCATTTAATTTCTTGTTCTTTAAGATTCAGCACTTTTATTTTCTGTGCCCTTTAATTTCCTGCAATTTACCCATCTCCCTTTACTTTTCATGCAATTTAATTTCTGTTAATCACAAATCACTCAACCAACTCTTGATCTGCTTGACTAAATCAACCACTAAGCTAAAATTGCTCAATCCTTCAATCCCTTTGGGATCGACCTCACTCATGTGAGTTATTATTACTTGATGCGACCCGGTACACTTGCCGGTGAATTTTGTGTCGGATCGTTTTCCGCACATCAAGTTTTTGGCGCCGTTGCCGGGGATTAAATAGATTGACAATGATTAAGTGAGGTGGTAGTTTAGATCAAGCACTTTTTCTTTTCTGTTTCTCTAATTTTTGACTGACACACTAACTGTTTGAAATTTTGCTTAAACTAAACTTCATTCTAGCAATAGATTGAAGTGTTACTGGTGGTGTTTCTTTTGTTTTGTTTGTATGTCAGGTACAGGGAGATCCATTCCTGTTTTATCTGAAACTGACCAGAGAACTCTTAGAAGGTTAAGAAGAGCTGAAAGAGGGAAAAATATTGTTGGAGAGGAAGAATCTGAGGAAGAATATCACGAGATGGAAGGAGATCCATCTAATCCAGGAGGAGGGGTTAACAATAACCCACAACAGAGGAGAGTACTGGCCTCCTATACCTTTGCAAATGCTAGACATTGTGGAAGCAGCATTCTCACCCCTAATGTCAATGCAAATAACTTTGAACTGAAGCCACAACTCATCACATTGGTCCAAAACAACTGCTCATTTGGGGGAGGACCATTGGAGGATCCAAATCAACATCTATCTACCTTCTTAAGGATTTGTGACACTGTCAAATCCAATGGCGTGAATCCTGAAACTTACAAGCTTCTGCTGTTCCCGTTCTCATTAAGGGACAAGGCCGCACAACGGCTTGAAACTTTTCCCCAAGGAAGTATCACTAGTTGGGATGACTTGGTGACTAAATTTCTAGCCAAATTCTATCCACCCCAAAGAGTCATCAGGCTGAAAACCGAGGTGCAGACATTCACACAATTAGATGCCGAATCCTTGTATGAAGCATGGGAGAGGTACAAAGCCTTAATCAGAAAGTGTCCTCCAGAGATGTTCAATGAATGGGACGTGCTGCAAAATTTCTATGAAGGCCTGACATTGAAATCTCAAGAAGCATTAGATCATTCTGCTGGAGGTTCACTACAACTAATGAAAACTGCTGAGGAAGCCCAGAATCTTGTGGACATGGTGGCCAACAATCAATATTTCTTTGCTCATCAAAGAAACCGCCAACCATCACAAAGGAGAGGAGTAATGGAGCTAGAAGGAGTAGACTCAATCTTGGCTCAAAACAAGATGATGCAGCAGCAAATTCAACAATAATTTGAGCAAATGGCCAAGAGGATTGATAGCCTCCAAGTTGCAGCAGTTAATACAAGCCAACCATCATCCACATGGGTGCAAAATGAAGAAACTCAAGAGGAGCAGCAGCAAGAACAAGTCCAGTACATGCACAACCAAAATTCTGGACAGAATGAAGTATATGGTGACACATATAATCCATCCTGGAAGAACCACCCAAACCTCAGATGGGGAGATAATCACCACCAGAACCAACAACCATGGCAGAGGAACTCAAACCAAAACACTTCCAGAAACAACCAAAACCACAACCAACAGCAAACTAACCAAAACCCTTACAGAAAACCTCAAAATAACTACCCCAATCCCAACCATTACCAATCCAATAACCAATCCACCAATCAAAATGCCCACCATCCACCACCCACATCTCACAACCCACCACAAGCATCACCTGAATCTCAAAGACTCACTAACTTGGAAACTTTGATAGACAAAATGTGGAAACACTAGGAAATGACAACCAAGAACCATGAAGCTTCCATGAAGAACCTAGAGAGACAGATTGGGCAAATCTCCAAGCAGATTTCTGTTGAGAGACCATCAAGTTCCCTGCCAAGTGACACAATTCCAAATCCTAAAGAAGAATGCAAGGCAATACAGTTAAGAAGTGGGAGAACATTGATGAGTAACAAAGACACTACAAGGAAGCAAATGGAGAACAACAAAAGGCCAATAGAGGGGGAAAAGCCAACACACGCAGAGGAAGCCGATGGTGATGATGCAATGGCAAGCAAACAAACTGCAAGGCAAGCTCAAGAAAGGGAGGAACAACTAAAAATTTCAAGAAAGGGGAAGGAAGTAATTGAAGAACCAACCAAGGAACAAAGGCAACAAACAGAGAAGAACTTTGTACCTCCACTACCATACCCTCAGAGGTTCAACAAAGAGACTAAGGACCAACATTTTCATAAGTTCCTTGAGACTTTCAAGAAACTAGAGATCAATATACCCCTAGCTGAGGCACTTGAGCGAATGCCCCTGTATGCCAAGTTTATGAAGGAGCTACTCAACAAGAAGAGAAGTTGGCAAGAAAAGGAAACTATCATGCTCACTGAAGATTGTAGCGTTGTGATCCAGATGGGTATCCCACCAAAGCTCAAAGACTCAGGGAGTTTTGTAGTCTCATGCACCATAGGCAAGATAACATTGGAAAACGCCTTATGTGATCTAGGTGCTAGTATCAACTTAATGCCTCTATCATTGATGAGAACGCTTGCTATAGAAGAAATCAAACCCACCAGAATGTCACTAGTAATGGCTGATAGATCAATCAAGACACCCAATGGAATTGTGGAAAATTTACTAGTGAAGGTTAGAAAGTTTATCTTCCCTGCAAACTTTGTAATCTTAGACACGGAAGGGGAAGGAAACAACTCAATCATCTTGGGAAGACTATTTCTAGCTACAGCAAGAACCACTATTGATGTAGAAAAGGGAGAAATGACCTTCAGGGTGCATAATGAGCAAATGGTAATCAATGTCTTTAAATCAATGCAACACCCCTCTGAGCAAGAGAACTACATGAATGTGGATATGATAGAAGGGCTGGTAGAAGAAATGTTTGAGGACAACTATTTGGAGCATCAGGAAGAACAAGGAGAGGAAGTGGTAGAAATATCTATTGAAGACAAGAAAGAGGATAAACCAAAACAAGAGTTGAAGCCTCTCCCTCCTCACCTCAAATACGTGTTTCTTGGGGAAGCAGAAGCCTTACCAGTAATCATAAATTCCTCCTTGAACATGGAAGAGGAAGCAAAGTTGATTGAAGTATTAAAGGCTCATAAAACAGCCTTGGGATGGACAATTGAGGACATCAAAGGCATCAGCCCTACCAATTGTATGCATAAAATTTTATTAGAGGAAGAGTCAAAACCTGTGGTTCAACCTCAGAGAAGACTCAACCCAACCATAAAAGAGGTGGTTCAAAAATAAGTGATGAAGCTATGGAATGCTGGAATGATTTTCCCAATCTCAGACAGCTCTTGGGTGAGTCCGGTTCAAGTTGTACCAAAAAAAGGAGGAATGACAGTCATCACCAATGAGAAGAATGAGTTGATCCCCACTAGGACAGTGACTGGGTGGAGAATGTGCATAGACTACAGGAGACTCAATGATGCAACAAGAAAAGATCATTTTCCTCTACCCTTCATTGATCAAATGTTGGAAAGACTAGCAGGCCACGCTTATTATTGCTTCCTGGATGGGTACTCTGGGTACAATCAAATAGTGGTGGACCCCAAGGATCAAGAGAAGACCTCCTTCACATGCCCATTTGGAGTTTTTGCCTATAGGAGGATGCCCTTTGGGCTGTGCAACGCCCCAGCCACTTTTCAAAGGTGTATGCTTTCCATCTTTTCCGATATGGTGGAAAAATTCTTAGAAGTTTTCATGGATGATTTTTCTATTTTTGGCAATTCATTTAACACTTGCTTGCATAACTTAACCCTTGTTTTGAAAAGATGCCAAGAAACTAATTTAGTGTTGAATTGGAAAAAGTGCCATTTCATGGTTCCGGAAGGAATAGTTCTTGGGCATAAAGTATCATGTAAAGGTATAGAAGTTGATAAAGCTAAAATTGAAGTTATTGAAAAACTCCCTATACCTGTTAATGTGAAAGCAGTAAGGAGTTTTCTTGGACATGCTGGCTTCTACAGAAGGTTCATCAAACACTTTGCAAAAATAGCAAAACCATTGAGCAATTTACTAATGAATGATATCCCCTTCATTTTTGATGACAACTATAAACATGCCTTTGAAACTCTCAAGAGAAAGCTCATTACAGCACCAATCATCACACCCCCTGATTGGAATTTACCTTTTGAACTTATGTGTGATGCAAGTAACCTTGCTATTGGTGCTGTACTGGGGCAAAAGAAGGACAAATTACATCATGTCATATATTATGCTAGCAAGGTGTTGAATGAAACACAGAGAAATTATACCACCACTGAAAAAGAACTCTTAGCAATTGTATATGCATTTGATAAGTTTAGACAATACTTGATCGGTTCAAAAGTTATAGTATACACTGACCATTCTGCTCTCAAGTATTTAATGTCTAAACAGGATTCGAAGCCAAGGCTAATTAGGTGGGTGTTGCTGCTACAAGAATTTGATATTGAAGTGAGGGATAGAAAGGGGAGTGAAAATCAAGTAGCAGATCATCTATCAAGAGTGCCACAAGAAGCTAAGCAAGATAAACCACAGCAAGTAAATGAGAACTTCCCTGATGAACACCTCTTCCAAGTTCAACAAACACCTTGGTTTGCTGACATAGCAAACTACAAAGTAGGAAGGAAGATACCTCAAGAATTCTCCAAGCAACAAATGAAGAAATTACTCAATGAAGCAAGGAAGTTTTTGTGGGATGAACCTTTCTTATTCAAGAGATGCTCTGATGGGATGATTAGGAGGTGCATCCCTGAAAATGAAATGAAGGACATACTATGGCATTGCCATGGCTCAGCATATGGTGGACACTTTGGACCAGAGAGAACAGCTGCAAAGGTACTACGGAGTGGGTTTTATTGGCCAACTATCTTCAAGGATGCCAGAGAGTTCGTTCATCAATGCAATGAATGTCAAAGAGCTGGAGGATTGACAAGAAGGAATGGGATGCCTCAAAATTTTATCTTGGAAGTGGAGCTGTTTGACCTATAGGGCATTGATTTCATGGGACCCTTTCCCCCTTCCTACTCTTTTAGATATATCTTGGTGGCAGTAGAGTATGTCTCAAAGTGGGTGGAAGCCATAGCCACAACCACCTGTGATGCACAGATTGTTCTCCAATTCCTTAAGAAGCACATCTTCACAAGATATGGAGTGCCCAAGGGTCTTGTTAGTGATGGTGGTGGTCACTTTTGCAACAAACAGATGGAGAAACTCCTCCACAAATATGGAGTAATCCATAAAGTAGCCACACCATACCACCCTCAGACTAATGGCCAAGCTGAATTGGCAAATAGGGAGTTAAAGAAGATCTTAGAGAAAATAGTGGGAAGTCACCCTTTCAGCTATTGTATGGCAAATCATGCCACCTCCCTGTGGAGCTTGAACACAGAGCTTTTTGGGCCACTAAACTCCTCAACCTTGATTCCCAAGCTGCAGGAGAGAAAAGGTTGTTACAACTAAATGAGTTGGATGAATTCAGGCTAGAAGCCTATGAGAGTGCCAAGATATACAAGGAAAGAGCTAAGAGATGGCATGATAAGAAGATCACAAAGAAGGAGTTCAAGCCAGGACAGCAAGTGCTCTTCTACAACTCAAGGCTTAAGATCTTCCCTAGCAAACTTAAATCTAAATGGACTGGTCCATATTTAGTGACAAAGGTATTTCCTTATGGAAATCTTGAGTTGCTAGATGAAGCTACACAAAATCATTTCACAGCAAATGGACACAGAGCAAAGCCTTACTTAGGAGGGCAATGGGACAAGGAAGAAAGAGTTCAGTATCTAAACTAAGCAAGCATGAAGGATGTCAAGCTAGTGACAATAAAAGAGCGCTTATTGGGAGGCAACCCAACCTGAGGTAGTATTCTTTTTATAGCTATTGTAATAAAAAGGTTAATTAGCTTTATCTATATTGCAAGAAGCCAAGTTTGGTGTTGCACACCAAAACAATATAAGGGAGAATGAAGGATTCTAAGTTTGGTGTTCCACCAAAAATCTCATCATAAAACACATTCTCACTTTCTGCATAATGCTAGCTTCAAGCATTTAGATAAACTAGTTAACTATTTACTGTTCCATAGTTTTTAGTTTTATTACCTTTAGCATGGAAAAAGAATTTCACAGATAATTAATTTACTGCATGAGAGACATTGGCAAGGGACTAAGTTTGGTGTTCACACACACCAAAGTAAGTTCAAAAGCCCACAAGAAGGTCCTGCACACTAACTAGTTGTCTAAGGGCTTGAGAAACAAGCAACTTCCCTTTAATTCTGCAGGGATTCAAACACTTTCTCGGGAGGACTTCACACCATCGGTTGAGAGTTAGAAGAAGAAGCCACCAAAAGGTTGTATTGACACTAAACTCCATCAACATGCAATTTTTCAAAATTTAAAGTTTGAATATGCCTAGCTTAACAGTAACTGTTAGTTCAGTAGTTGTGCATCTTGAATATTATTGTCAATAAGTGAGTTAGTCTAAATGTGTGCTTGTGTGTTCACTTTCACTTAACTAATGCATGCTTTGTCCCCTGCATCCTTTCAATTCAATAAAAGAAATGTTTGAAGCATGAAGTAAGATGGTTCATCGTTAGCTAGAAGTCAAATAATAGCAAGTGGTGGCATGTATGTGTGATTGTGTGGCAACTCACTATTAGCAAATAAAAGGAATAGATTGTTCTCTTTTTAAGAAGAAAGTAGTTCACTGTCTATGAATCTCAACAAAATAAAAGTCCTTGGGTGAAAAGAAAAACAAAAAGAGAAGAGAAAAAGCCAAAAGTGGCAACAGAACAAAAGAAAAATAAAAAGAAACAAAGCTAGACACCAATAGTTTGAACTTTAGAATATATGCCTGTGGTGTCTTTGTACTAGGATCTGCTTGGATTATTAAGTTCTTTGGAGTGCATTAACACTTGGTAACTTGGGTTAACTAACCCGGGATTATCAACTGAAAGTCCACTATCAAGAGCAACCTAACTACAAGACATTTAGTAACCCAAAGAGGTGCTGGGCATCAATGTTCTAAGAAGGGATGTGAGCCAAGTGTCTAAAGTGAATAATGTGTCAAGCATAAACAAAGAAAAGAGCTTGTTACACATGACACTGAACTAAAGCTTATAAAGTAAAAATTCAGTAAACAAGGACAAGGGAATAATGAGAGGTCATAGTAATGTCTTGCTTGATGCTTAGAGAGAACTTTCTAGGCCTACTTGTCAATAAAAAGTGAGTAGTTACATATCTGCATAAAACCCCATCAGCTACCAATAATACTCTGCTAACATGAGCATTCTCTTTTGTTTTCATTCTTTCTTCTTAGTAATTACCCGCCCCGTTAAAACCCGCCCCGGTGCGGGGGCGGGTAATTACCCGCCCCGAGCGGGTAGGGGTGGGGTGGGTACCCGCGGGTTCGGGTAGTGTTGCCACCCCTAGATATAGTTTCTAAACCAACAAAAATCCCTTTCGTGCAAACATTTTGGTTGTCCCAAGTAACAAACCCCTTAAAATTGATAACCGAGTATTTAACCTCGGGTCGTCTTCTCTAGAAACTGCAGGGAAGTATATTCTTATTATTGGTTATGGAGATTGTAAAATTGGGGTTTCAAGAATGAGGAACAAGTAATTTAATGACAAGTAAATTAAATGGCAATTGAAAATAGATAAATACTGTAAAGCAAACTCTTGGTAGGGTATGAGAAATTAGAGGTCCTATCCTAGCTATCCTTATCAATGATGATGATGGTTGAATCCTAATTCCACTTTGTTAACCTTTACTAAGATAAAGGAAGGTCAAGGGATTAATTGGTTTGATCTTCGAATCCTATTTATTTCCTAAGAAAAGATTGGGATTATGGAAGTTCAATTCAATTAACAAAGATAACAATTATCAATTATGTTGTTGAATTGGATAACTCCTGAGTTACTGATTTCTTAACCAAGACCAAAAAGAGAAAAATAAATCTACTTGGAATAAAAATGTTTTCAGAGTAAAAGTAACAATAGCATGAATAAGAGTAATCAATATTAAACTGAAATACCTCAAATAACATTAATAAAAGAGTAATCTGTAACATGAAAGGATTCATAAAGTAGCTTGCAAAAGTAAATAAAAGGAATATTGAACCTGATCAAAGAGATAATCCTGAAAGTGAATAAAAATCCTAAATCTAAATCCTAATCCTAAAGAGAGAGAGAGAACCTCTCTCAAAACTAAATCTAATTCATGGAAAGTGGAAATTGGCGAGCTCTCCCTGAATGGATGCGTTCCCACACTTTATAACCTCTGGTCTATGCCTTCTGGACTTGGATTGGGCCAAAAAGGGCTTCAGAAATCGCTGGAAGCATTTTCTGCAATTTCTGGTGCATGGCCTCTGTCACGCGTCCGCGTCGGTCACGCGGTCGCGTCATTCGAAGCTTTTCTTGTCACGCGGTCACGTCAGTCATGCGACCGCGTCATGTGCGTTCTGCTTAAGGCGCGCGGTCGCGTCAGTCATGCGGCCGCGTCGCTACTTCTTTGCGCTTGGCATGCGTCCGCGTCGCCCATGCGATCGCGTGGATGCCAGTTTCTTCAGAAGCTCCGTTTTGTGCTTTCCTTCCATTTTTGTATGTTTCCTTTCCATCCTTTAAGTTATTCCTACCTTAGAAGGTCTGAAAACTACTCAACACACTAATCACGGCATCGAATGGAATTAAAGGTGATTAAAATAATTAATTTAAAAGCATAGGAAACATGTTTTTCACAAACATCACATAATAAGGAAGGGAAAGTAAAACCATGCAATTAACAAGAATAAGTGGGTGAAGGATTGAATAAATCACTCAAACTAAGCACAAAATATATCATAAAATATGGGTTTATCAAGGATCCATTGATCCTTTTGCGTCTGTCACACGCCCAACAATCGCGAGTTTGAAGCTCGTCACAGTCATCCCTTCCCAGATCTTACTCAGAATACCACAGACAAGGTTTAGACGTTCTGGATCTCAGGAATGGCCGCCAATAATTCTAGCCTATACCACTAAGGTTCCAATCTTAGATTCGAAACCCAAGAGATACACATTCAAGCTTGTTTGCATGTAGAACGGAAGTGGTTGTCAGTCACGCGTTCTTAGGTGAGAATGGTGATGAGTGTCACATAATCATCACATTCATCATGTTCTTGGGTGCGAATGAATATTTTGGAGAAGAAATAGACTTGAGTTGAATAGAAAAACAATAGTACTTTATATTAATTCATGAAGAACAGCAGAGCTCCACACCTTAATCTATGGTGTGTAGAAACTCCACCGTTGAGAATACATAAGAGCAAAAAGTCTAGGCATGGCCGAATGGCCAGCCTCCAAAACGTGATCAAAGGATCAAAAGATAATCCAAAGATGAAAATACAATAGTAAAAGGTCTTATTTATAGAGAACTAGTAGCTTAAGGTTTACAGAAATCAGTAATTAATGCAGAAATCTTCTTCCGGGCCCACTTGGTATGTGCTTGGGTTGAGCATTGAAGCTTCCATGTGTAGAGACTTTTCTTGGAGTTAAACGCCAGCTTTTTGTGCCAGTTTGGGCGTTTAACTCCAGCTTTTGTGCCAGTTCTGCGTTAAACGCCAAAATTCTTGAGCTCACTTGGAACGCCTGTTTGGGCTATCAAATCTCGGGCAAAGTATGGACTATTATATATTGCTGGAAAGCCTAGGATGTTTACTTTCCAACGCAATTGAGAGCACGCCAATTGGGCTTCTGTAGCTCCAGAAAATCCACTTCGAGTGCATGAAGGTCAGAATCCAACAACATCTGCAGTCCTTTTTCAGCCTCTGAATCAGATTTTTGCTCAGGTCCCTAAATTTCAGCCAGAAAATACCTGAAATCACAGAAAAACATACAAACTCATAGTAAAGTCCAGAAAGGTGATTTTTATTTAAAAATTAATAAAACATAATAAAAATTAACTAAAATATACTAAAAACATACTAAAAACAATGCCAAAAAGCATATAAATTATCCGCTCATCAGCGTTGAACGCCCAGCAGGGATACCCTGGCTGGCGTTCAACCTCAACACTCCATTCAGAGTATTCTATTTTTACTGCTTTGAAATTCTGTCTCTATTTTGACTGCATATGATCATGACCCTAAAAGAAAAACAAAATAAAATAAAAATAAATAAATAATTAATTTAAGGTTGGGTTGCCTCCTAACAAGCGCTCTTTTATTGTCATTAGCTTGATGGTTAGCTCCTTAAGGAGGTGAGTAAGGGCTCAGATTTTCGCCCCTTACAGTGAACTTTCTTCCTGTCCTTTCATGAATGAGCTCCACATGCTTTAGAGATAAGACACGACTCACTGTATGTGGTAAGGCTGGCTTCTTAGTGAAGACAACTCTCATGCCAGGTGAGAGGCCTTCAGTTGGAAGTTTCTTGTCCCTCCAGCCTTTAGGTACTTTCTTCTTAGTACCTTTGTGCTTAGAGCTTGTTGATGGCTGCCCAACACCAAACTTAGAATTGATGTCTAGAGGCTCTGTATAGCTCTGAACAGAAAGAGGGGGTTGGCACACTAAGTGTTGCGCAGTTGTCTCTTTCTTATCTAAGAGAAAATTGGGATTGGACATCTTGAATAAGATATAGTCCTCTCTTAATTGGAAAACCATTTCTCCCTTAGCTACATTAATCATGGCTTTTGCAGTAGCTAAGAAGGGTCTTCCAAGGATGACACAGTCATCCTCATCCTCTCCAATATCTAAGACTGAAGTTTGCAGGGATGTAGTGGTTTTCAACTTGGACCACGACATCCTCTATTAAGCCATACGTCTTCTCCATTGTCTTGTCTACCATCTCTAGTGAGATGTTGGCAGCTTTCACCTCAATGATGCCCAGCTTCTCCATTACAGAGAGTGGCATGAGGTTAATGCTTGACCTTAGGTCAGACAGAGATTTTTCAAAGGTCGTGGTGCCTATGGTGTAAGGGATCAGAAAGCGTCCAGGATTTGGAAGCTTTTGAGGTAGCTCTTGCTAAACCAAAGCATGGAGTTCTTTGGTGAGCAGTGGAGGTTCTTCCTCCAGAGGCTTTGTACCAAATATCTTGGTATTCAGCTTCATTAGAGCTCCTAGGAAACGAGCAACTTACTCTTCCCTAGTGTCTTCATCCTCATATAAGGATGAATAGTCATCAGAACGCATGCACTATAGAAGTGCATTCAAAGGAACCTCAATTGTCTTTATGGTTTCCTTTGGTTCTCTGCTAGAGAGTTCTTGAGTGGGCTTTAAGCACTCAAAGGGTGTGCTTTGACTGGCGTTCAACACCAGCTCTGTTAGCTTATTGGGCATTGAACACCCTTGCTGTCCACTCTGACTGGCGTTAAACGCTAGTCCCTCTAGCATTCTGGGGGTTGAACACCTATAAGGGATGTTCTTATTGGCGTTCAACGCTAGAATGGCTGCATGGCTGGGAGTTGAATGCCCAGTGAGGGGTTCCTCATTGGCGTTCATCGCCAGGAAGCCTGCCTGGTTGCGGTTAAACGTCCAGTGAGGGGTTCCTCACTAGCGTTCAACGCCAGGAAGCCTGGGTGTTTGGGCATTGAACGCCCAGCCAGTGCTCCCTGGCTGGCGTTTAATGCCAACTTTGCTGCCAGGATAGGCATTGAACGCCTAGTGAGGGGTTCCTCACTGGCATTTAACGCCAGGCTTGCTGCCATTGTGGGCGTTGAACGCCAGTGAAGACTTCTTCGCTGGCGTTTGACACCTTCCTATTCTCCTCTGATTGGGCCATGTCTTCTATAGTTATGGTCTTGTACTCTTCTCTAGGATTAACCTCAGTATTACTGGGAAGAGTTTCAGGAGGAATCTCAGGGATCCTCTTGCTCAGTTGACCAACTTGCACCTCCAAGTTTCTAATAGAGGACTTTGTTTCATTAATGAAATTGTGAGTGGTCTTAGAGAGGCTGGAAACTAGAGTAACTTAGTCAGAGAGGCTCTTCTTAGAGGCTTCCATATTCCCTTGAGAAGATGGGAATGGTGGTCTGTTGTTGAACCTATTCTGGTTCCTACCACCTTGATTGTTATTGAAACCTTGCTGAGGTTTCTGTTGATCCTTCCATTGAAGGTTAGGATGGTTCCTCCATGAAGGGTTGTAAGTGTTTCCATAGGATTCTCCCATGTAATTCACCTCCTCTATGGTGGATTAATCAGTATTATAGGCTTCTTCTTTAGGAGAAGCTTCCTGAGTACTGCAAGCTGCAGTTTGCATCCCAGTCAGATGTTGAGAGATCATGTTGACCTGTTGGGTCAAGATCTTATTCTGAGCTAGGATGGCATTCAGAGTCTCAACTTTGTGAACTCTTTTCTTCTGAGAGATTCCATGGTTTACATGATTTCTTTTAGAAGTGTACATGAATTGGTTGTTAGCAACCATTTCAATGAGTTTTCTTGCTTTTGCAGGTGTTCTCTTCAAGTGGAGGGATCCACCTGCAGATCTATCCATTGAAATATTGGATATCTCAGACAAGCCATCATAGAACACGCCTATGATGGACCATTCTGAGAGCATGTCAGGAGGACATCTCCTGATCAATTACTTGTATCTTTCTGAAGCTTCATAGAGGGATTCACCTTCTCTTTGTCTGAAGGTTTGAACTTCCACTGTAATCTTGCTCATCCTTTGAGGGGGAAAGAACTTAGCCTGAAAAGCATTAACCAGCTTTTTCCAATAGTCAAGACTCTCTCGAGGTTGGGCATCCAACCATAGCTTAGCTTTATCTCTTACTACAAAGGAAAAGAGCATAAGCTTATAGATTTCAGGATCTACTCTATTAGTCTTTACAGTATCACAGATCTGTAAGAACTCGGTTAAAAACTGATGTGGATCTTCCATTAGAAGTCTATGGAATTTCCAGTTCTGCTGAAAAAGAGAGACTAACTGAGGCTTAAGCTCAAAATTTTTGGCTCCAATGGCAGGTACAATAATACTTCTGCCATAAAAGTCAGAGGTAGGCATGGTGAAGTGGTGCACGAATTGTGAATCACACTTTTCACAACGCGTACCACTAACAAGCAAGTGCACTGGGTCGTCCAAGTAATACCTTACGTGAGTAAAGGTCGAATCCCACGGAGATTGTTGGTTTGAAGCAATCTATGGTTATCTTGTAATTCTTAGTCAGGAAGTCAGTTATGTTTATCAGTTGAATTGTGAATAACCGAGAGAGCATAAATTAAAGATTACTTGTTATGTAGTAATGGAGAATATGTTGGAGTTTTGGAGATGCTTTGTCTTCTGAATCTCTGCTTTCCTCTGTCTTCTGACTCACGCACGCACGTCCTCCTATGGCAAGCTGTGTGTTGGTGGATCACCGTTGTCAATGGCTACCTTCCATCCTTCCAGTGAAAACTACGCTCACGCGCTCTGTCACAGCACGGCTAATCACCGGTTGGTTCTCGATCCGGTTGGAATAGGATTTACTATCCTTTTGCATCTGTCACGAACGCCCAGCCTTCAGGAGTTTGAAGCTCGTCACAGTCACTCAATCCTTGAATCCTACTCGGAATACCACAGACAAGGTTTAGACTTTCCGGATTCTCATGAATGCCGCCATCAGTTCTAGCTTATACCACGGAGATTCTGATTAAGAGATCTCAGAGATACTCATTCAATCGGATATAGAACGGAGGTGGTTGTCAGGCACACGTTCATGGTTTGAGGAAGGTGATGAATGTCACTGATCATCACCTTCATCACAGTTAAGCGCGAATGAACATCTTAGATAGGAACAAGCGTGTTTGAATAGAAAACAGAAATACTTGCATTAATTCATCGAGACACAGCAGAGCTCCTCACCCCCAACAATGGGGTTTAGAGACTCATGCCGTCAGAGAATACAAAGTTTAGATCTGAAATATCATGCGATACAAAATAAGTCTCTAAAAGTTGTTTAAATACTAAACTAGTAGCCTAGGTTTACAAAAATTGGATAAACTATGATGGATGATGCAGAAATTCACTTCTGGGGCCCACTTCTGTGTGCTGGGGCCCACTTGGTGTGTGCTGGGGCTGAGACTTAAGCAATTCACGTGCAGAGGCCATTTGTGGAGTTGAACGCCAGTTTTTGTGCTAGTTTGGGCGTTCAACTCCAGTTTTTGATCCTTTTCTGGCGCTGGACGCCAGAATTGGGCAGAGGACTGGCGTTGAACGCCAGTTTACGTCATCTATTCTTGTGCAAAGTATGGACTATTATATATTGCTGGAAAGCCCTGGATGACTACTTTCCAAGGCAATTGGAAGCACGCCATTTCGAGTTCTGTAGCTCCAGAAAATCCACTTTGAGGGTAGGGAGGTCAGAATCCAACAGCATCAGCAGTCCTTTTTCAGCCTGAATCAGATTTTTGCTCAGCTCCTTCAATTTCAGTCAGAAAAATACCTGAAATTACAGAAAAACACACAACTCATAGTAAAGTCCAGAAATATGAATTTTTCCTAAAAACTAATAAAAATAGACTAAAAACTAACTAAAACATACTCAAAACTATATGAAATTATCCCCAAAAAGCGTATAAAATATCCGCTCATCACAACACCAAACTTAAACTGTTGCTTGTCCTCAAGCAACTAGACAAATAAAATAGAAGACTAATAGGTTGAGAAGCAATAATATCTCAGAGTTTTTGATTAAAGCTCAGATCCTAATTAGATGAGCGGGACTAGTAGCTTTTTGCTTCTGAACAGTTTTGGCATCTCACTTTATCCATTGAAGCTCAGAGTGATTGGCATATATAGGAACTCAGAATTCAGATAGTGTTATTGATTCTCTTAGTTCAGTGTGATGATTCTTGAACACAGCTTCTTTATGAGTCTTGGCCGTGGCCCTAAGCACTTTGTTTTCCAGTATTACTACCGGATACATAAATGCCACAGACACATAACTGGGTGAACCTTTTCAGATTGTGACTCAGCTTTGCTAAAGTCCCCAATTAGAGGTGTCCAGAGTTCTTAAGCACACTCTTCTTTTTGCTTTGGACCTTGACTTTAACCGCTCAGTCTCAAGTTTTCACTTGACACCTGCACGCCACAAGCACATGGTTAGGGACAGCTTGGTTTAGCCGCTTAGACCAGGATTTTAGTCCTTTAGGCCCTCCTATCCACTGATTCTCAAAGCCTTGGGATCCTTTTTATTTGCCCTTGCCTTTTGGTTTTAAGAGCTTTTGGCTTTTTCTGCTTGCTTTTTTTTTTTTTTTGCAAGCTTTGTTCTTTGCTGCTTTTTCTTGCTTCAAGAATCATTTTTATGATTTTTCAGATTATCAATAACATGTCTCATGTTCATCATTCTTTCAAGAGCCAACATATTTAACAGTCTTAAACAACAAATTCAAAAGACATATGCACTGTTCAAGCATTCATTCAGAAGATAGAAAGCATTGCCACCACATTTAACCAATTAGAATTTCTTTTATTGAACTCGAAATTTTATTGCTTCTTATTCAAAAGATCTACTATTTTATTCATGTTTAATGATGATGAGAAAAATAAACTATAGCTTAATTGGAGATAAAATCAAATAGATACTAATTACTATTATATGACTTCTAAGGTAAACTTTTATAAGGACACTTGTCACAGAGTTAAGGCAGAAATTGGAAATTAACAACCTTTATTCTGGGGGCACGGGGGTTCCTCTAATCCTTGGGATGCTTGGTATTACAAGAGAAGACTTTTGGCGCTTTAGTTCCCTTAAGTCACGCCCCTGCTCCTCTTGTTCTTTAAACATATAGGTCAGCATTTGACTGTGTTCCTTCTGTTGTTTTATTATTTGCTCCATAGCTTCCTGTATCTTGGTGACAGACGTCTCAAGATATTCCCAATATTCTGCTTGAGGAATCTCTGGGAGGAATTCCTGTGCTCTCTTCTTGATAGGATCCTCCTGTGCTTGTTGTCTCTCCATTGATGCTTTGGTGATTGACTTTTCAATTAGGATATATTCAGTTATTCCCATCTTGACTCCAGCGTCCTTGCAGAGCAGAGAAATCACGCTTGGATAAGCCAACCTGGCCTCTTTTGAATTTTTATTAGCAATCTTGTAGAGTTCAGTGGAAATCAGCTGATGAACCTCCACTTCCTTCCCCGTCATGATGCAATGAATCATCACTGCTCTTTTAACTGTGACTTCAGAACGGTTGCTAGTGGGCAACAGAGAACGCCCAATGAAGTCCAGCCATCCTCTGGCAACTGGTTTGAGATCCTCTCTCTTGAGTTGATTTGGAACGCCCTTTGTGTTGGTCCACCTGGCTCCAGGGATACATATGTCCTCTAGAATCTTATCCAGGCCAATGTCTGCTCTCATCATCCTCCTGTTGAAGGAGTCTGGATCATCCTTTAGCTGAGGTAGCTTTAATATCTCTCTGATCTTGTCAGGGGTGGTATGAACAATCTTTTCCCTGACCATGGTCCGAAATTCGTAGCAGGCAGTTCCAGATAGTCTTTGCTTGTCAGTCTGCCACATATTAGCATAGAACTCCTGGACCATGTTCCTTCCTACTTTCGTTTCAGGATTAGCCAGGACTTCCCAGTTCCTGATTCGAATTTGCTCCTGGATCTCCAGATATTCGTCTTCTTTCAGATCGAATCTAACTTCCGGGATCACTGATCTCAGACCCATTACTTTAAGATAATGGTCTGAATGTTCTTTAGATAAGAACTTCCCTTGATTCCAAAGTGGTTTTGGAACGCTCTCTTTCTTGCCTCTTGGAGTGGATTGTTTTCCTTTGGGAGCCATGATCTTAGTGATCTCGGATAAACACACCAAACTTAGAGGTTTGCTTGTCCTCAAGCAAAAGAAAAGAAAGGAGAGGGATAGAAGGAGATCGAGGTGCACTTGTTGATGGAGGAGGGGGGAGGCCGAACCCAATTTTTAAAGGGGTGGGGGGGTGGGTTTTCGAAAAATTGGAGGAGATAAGATAAAAAGATTGAGTTGAAAAAGATAAGATAGAAGATAGAGTTTAATTTTGAAAAGATATGATAGATTTTTGAAAAGATAACTCTGAATTTAGAGAAAGATAATATAGATATTTGAAAAAGATATGGATTAGTTGAAAAGATTTTTGAGTGAAAAAGATAGATTTATTTTCAGAAAAGATTTTGAAAAGGGTTGGATTGAATTTGGAAAGATGGGTTTTTTTGAAATTAAGGATTTTAGAAATCAGGGTTCTTGACATGTTCATGTAAAAATCATGCATTGAAGCATAAAATTTGAAATTAGAATGGAAATACGTGTGGGATAAATGGATTTGGCTCCTCCCTGTCTTCCTGGCGTTTGAACGCCCAAACACTGCTTGTTTTGGGCGTTCAACGCCCAAATGCTGCTTGTTTTGGGCGTTCAACGCCCAAATGCTATTCTCCTGGGTGTTCAGCGCCCAGTTGCTGCCATTACTGGCGTTCAACGCCCATTGGGTGCCTGTTTCTGGCGTTGAACGCCCAGATTGCTGCCCTTACTGGCGTTCAGCGCCCAGTGGGTGCCCATTTTGGGCGCTGAACGCCCAAAATGCCCCTTTACTGACGTTTTTTTGCCATTGAGCTCCCTATCTCTGTTTTGTGTGCAGATTCCTTCTGTAACCCTGTAAACTTATACAAATGATTCTGTACCTTAGTGTCAGTGAACTTTATATAAACAAATAAAAATAAAAATAGGGCAAAAATGCTTAGAGGATTGATGCCCCATGGCTGGGTTGCCTCCCAGCAAGCGCTTCTTTATTGTCTTTAGCTGGACCTTGCTGAGCTTTTAATCTAGCTTTAGCCTTGAGCATTCTTGCTCAATGTTGCCTACAAGATAATGCTTGATTCTCTGTCCATTGACAATGAACTTCTTATCAGAATCAATATCTTGAAGCTCCACATAACCATATGGTGATACACTTGTAATCACGTATGGTCCCCTCCACCGGGATTTCAGTTTCCCGGGGAATAGCCTGAGTCTAGAGTTAAACAACAGGACCTTCTGTCCTGGTTCAAAGATTCTAGATGACAGCTTTCTGTCATGCCATTTTTTTTATTTTTCTTTATAAAGCTTGGCATTTTCGAAAGCTGTGAATCTGAATTCCTCTAGCTCATTTAGCTGGAGCAATCGTTTTTCTCCTGGTAATTTGGCATCAAAGTTTAGGAATCTGGTTGCCCAGTAGGCCTTATGTTCCAGTTCCACGGGCAAGTGGCATGCCTTACCATATATGAGTTGGTATGGAGAGGTCCCTATAGGGGTCTTGAATGCTGTTCTGTAAGCCCACAGAGCATCATCCAAGCTCCTTGTCCAATCCTTTCTACGGGTATTTACTGTCCGTTCTAGGATTCTCTTTAATTCTCTGTTAGAGACTTCAGCTTGCCCATTGGTTTGTGGATGATATGGTGTGGCCACTTTGTGGCGAATTCCATACCGAACCATGGCAGAGTAAAGCTGTTTATTGCAGAAGTGAGTGCCCCCATCACTGATTAACACTCTAGGGACACCAAACCTGCTAAAGATATGTTTCTGGAGGAACTTCAGCACTGTTTTAGTATCATTGGTGGGTGTGGCAATAGCCTCAACCCATTTTGATACATAGTCAACTGCCACCAGAATATAAGTGTTTGAATATGATGGTGGAAAAGATCCCATGAAGTCAATTCCCCATACGTCAAACAACTCAATTTCCAAGATTCCTTGTTGAGGCATGACGTAACCATGAGGCAGATTACCAGCTCTTTGGCAACTGTCACAATGACGTACAAACTCTCGGGAATCTTTATAGAGTGTGGGCCAATAGAAGCCACATTGGAGGACCTTGGTGGCTGTTCGCTCACCTCCGAAATGGCCTCTATATTGAGATCCGTGGCAATGCCATAGGATTCTCTGTGCTTCCTCTCTGGGGACACACCTACGGATAATTCCGTCTGCACATCTCTTAAAGAGATAGGGTTCATCCCACAAGTAGTACTTTGCATCAGTAACTAATTTCTTCTTTTGTATTCTATTGTACTCCTTGGGTATGAACCTTGCAGCTTTATAGTTTGCAATATCGGCAAACCATGGTGCTTCCTGAATGGCGAATAGATGCTCATCAGGGAACGTCTCAGAGATCTCAAGAAAGGGGAGGGACGTCCCTTCCACTGGCTCTATCTGGGACAGATGATCAGCCACTTGGTTCTCTGTCCCTTTTCTGTCTCTTATTTCTATGTCAAACTCTTGCAGAAGCAATACCCATCTGATGAGCCTGGGTTTTGAATCCTGCTTTGTGAGTAGATATTTAAGAGCAGCATGGTCAGTATACACAATCACTTTTGATCCTACTAAGTATGATCTGAACTTGTCAATGGCGTAAACCACTGCAAGTAGTTCTTTTTCTGTGGTTGTGTAATTTTTCTGGGCATCATTTAGAACACGACTGGCATAATAAATGACATGCAGAAGCTTGTCATGCCTCTGTCCCAATACTGCACCAATGGCATGATCACTGGCATCACACATTAGCTCAAATGGTAATGTCCAGTCTGGTGCAGAAATAACTGGTGCTGTGACCAGCTTAGCTTTCAGTGTTTCAAATGCCTGCAGGCATGCTGTGTCAAACACAAATGGCGTGTCAGCAGCTAGCAGATTGCTTAGAGGTTTTGCGATTTTTGAAAAATCCTTTATAAACCTCCTATAGAATCCTGCATGTCCTAGAAAGCTTCTGATTGCCTTAACATTGGCAGGTGGTGGTAATTTTTCAATTACCTCTATTTTTGCTTGATCCACCTCTATTCCCTTGTTTGAGATTTTATGCCCAAGAACAATTCCTTCAGTCACCATGAAGTGACACTTTTCCCAGTTCAAAACTAGGTTGGTCTCTTGGCATCTTTTCAGAACAAGTTTCAAGTGATCAAGACAGGAGCTGAATGAGTCTCCATATACTGAGAAGTCATCCATGAAGACTTCCAGAAATTTTTCCACCATGTCAGAGAAAATAGAGAGCATGCATCTCTGGAAGGTTGCAGGCGTATTACATAACCCAAATGGCATCCTTCTATAAGCAAACACTCCAGATGGGCATGTGAATGCTGTTTTCTCTTGATCCTGGGGATCCATTGCAATCTGGTTATAGCCTGAATAGCCATCCAAGAAGCAGTAATAATCATGACCTGCTAGTCTCTCTAGCATCTGGTCTATAAATGGTAAAGGAAAATGATCCTTTCTGGTGGCTGTATTGAGCCTTCTGTAGTCAATACACATGCGCCACCCTGTAACTGTTCTTGTGGGAACCAATTCATTTTTTTCATTATGAATCACTGTCATGCCTCCCTTTTTTGGGACGACTTGAACAGGGCTCACCCAGGGGCTATCAGAAATAGGATAAATAATCCCAGCCTCTAGTAACTTGGTGACCTCTTTCTGCACCACTTCCTTCATGGCTGGATTTAGCCGCCTCTGTGGTTGAACCACTGGTTTGGCATTGTCCTCTAATAGGATTTTGTGCATGCATCTAGCTGGGCTTATGCCCTTAAGGTCACCTATGGACCACCCAAGAGCTGTCTTGTGTGTCCTTAGCACTTGAATAAGTGCTTCCTCTTCCTGTGAATTTAAAGCAGAGCTTATGATCACTGGAAAAGTGTCATCTTCTCCCAGAAATGCATATTTCAAGGATGGTGGTAGTGGCTTGAGCTCGGGTTTAGGAGGTTTTTCCTCTTTCAGAAGAAAGTTCAGAGGCTCTTTCATGTCCTCTGAATCCTCCAAATCAGGCTGAACATCTTTAAAGATGTCTTCCAACTCTGATTCGAGACTCTCAGCCATGTTGATCTCTTCTACCAAAGAGTCAATGAGATCAACTTTCATGCAGTCTGTTGATGTGTCTGGATGCTGCATGGCTTTGACAGCGTTCAATTTAAACTCATCATCATTGACTCTCAGGGTTATTTCCCCCTGTTGGACATCAATGAGGGATCGTCCAGTTGCTAGGAAGGGTCTTCCTAGAATGAGAGTAGCACTCTTGTGCTCCTCCATTTCCAGCACAACAAAGTCAGTGGGAAAGGCGAATGGCCCAACTCTGACAATCATGTCCTCAATCACGCCTGATGGGTATTTAGTGGAACCATCAGCAAGTTGGAGACATATCCGGGTTGGCTTAACTTCTTCAGTTAAGCCAAGCTTTCTGATAGTGGATGCAGGTATCAGGTTGATGCTTGCCCCAAGATCGCATAAAGCTGTCTTGGTGCAATCACCTTCTAATATGCATGGTATCAGAAAACTCCCAGGGTCTTTAAGCTTTTCAGGAAAGCTTTTCAGAATAACTGCACTGCATTCTTCAGTAAGGAGAACTCTTTCTGTTTCTCTCCACTCCTTTTTATGACTCAAGATCTCTTTCATGAACTTGGCATAAGAAGGTATTTGCTCAAGTGCCTCTGCAAATGGAATCTTTATTTCAAGAGTCCTTAGATAATCTGCAAAGCGAGCAAATTGCTTATCCTGCTCCTCTTTCCGGAGTTTTTGAGGATAAGGTATCTTGGCTTTATATTCCTCAACCTTAGTGGTTAAAGAAGCCTTTTTAGAGGGGTTGTTATCAGCACTTGTGTGTGTCTGATCCCTCACTGGAAATTGAGTGCCAGAGTCAGAAGCTGGAGTGACGTTAGACGCCAGCTTACTGTCTGTTCCTGGCGCCTGAACGCCAGAAATGTACCCATTTTGGGCGTTCAACGCTGGATTCTGCCCCATTTGGGCGTTCAACGCCAGATTCTTGCCCATTTCTGGCGTTGAACGCCAATCCTGCCTTGTTTCTGGCGCTGAACGCCAGTTTTGGGCATGGTCTGGGCGTTCAGCGCCAGCCTTCCACCCATTTTCTGGCGTTTTAGTGCCAGAATTATTTTTCCCTGGGCTCTTACTGTCCTCAGGTGAATCTTTGGTGGGTTGCTCATTTCTTGAATTTTTGATGCCTTGAGGTGGGGTATTTAATGTTTTCCCACTTCTTAATTGAACTGCTTGGCATTCTTCTGCTATTTGCCTTGATAGCTGCTGCTTTGTTTGCTTAAACTGTTCGTCCATATGTATATTAGCTATCCTTGTCTCCTGTAGCCTGTCCTTGAATTCAGCTAGCTGCTTTGTTAGAAAATCCAATTGCTGATTGAATTCAGCAGCTTGTTTTACAGTACTGAATTCAGCAGTTACTGTTTTAACCTCTTCATTCATGGAAGGGTTGCTACTTAGATACAGATGCTGATTCCTGGAAACTTTATCAATGAGCTCTTGAGCCTCTTCAATTGTCTTTCTCATATGGATAGATCCACCAGCTGAGTAATCTAGAGACATCTGAGCTCCTTCTGCAAGCCCATAGTAGAAGATGTCTAACTGAACCCACTCTGAAAATATTTCAGAGGGGCATTTTTGTAGCATCTCTCTGTATCTCTCCCAGGCATCATAAAGAGATTCGTTATCTCCTTGTTTAAAGCCTTGGATGTCCAGCCTTAGCTGTGTCATCCTTTTTGGAGGAAAATACTGATTCAGGAATTTTTCTGTCAGCTGTTTCCATGTTCTTATGCTGGCCTTAGGTTGGTTATTTAACCACCTCTTAGCTTGATCTTTTATAGCAAATGGAAACAGTAATAGTCTGTAGACATCCTGATCTATTTCCTTATCATGTACTGTATCAGTAATTTGTAGAAATTGTGCCAGAAACTATGTAGGTTCTTCCTGTGGAAGACCGGAATACTGGCAACTTTGCTGCACCATGATAATGAGCTGAGGATTCAACTCAAAGCTACTAACTCCAATGGAGGGTATGCATATGCTACTCCCATATGAAGCAGTAGAGGGGTTAGAATATGACCCCAGAGTCCTCCTGGACTGTTCATTTCCACTTATGTCCATGATGGATATATGGATATAACTTGGACTGATTTATCTTTTTATTTATTTTATTTTATAAGAAGTAAATACTTAAATAAAATAAAATAACTAAAAAGAATTTGAATTTTGAAATTAAAAATTTTTTTTTATAAAAAAAATAAAAATAATTAGTTAATAAAAAAGAAATTTTTGAAAAAGAGGGAAGATATTTTCGAAAATTAGAGAGAGAGTTAGTTAGGTAGTTTTGAAAAAGTTAAGAAACAAACAAAAAGTTAGTTAGTTAGTTGAAACAAATTTTGAAAAGATAAGAAGTTAGGAAGTTAGAAGAGATATTTTGAAAAGAAATTTTTGAATTTAGTGAGGAGAGAGAAAAACAATAAGATAGTACAAGATTTAAAATTTTTAGATCTAATGCTCCTTGTTTTTGAAAATTTTGGCGGGAAAACACCAAGGAACACCAAACGTAAAAATTTTAAGATCAAGACACAAGGAAAACTCAAGAACACTTTGAAGACTCACAAGAACACAAGAACATGAAGAAAGAACACCAAACTTAAAATTTTTAGAAAACCAAACCAAAATTTTCGAAAACCAAAGGGAAATCAACAAGAAAACACCAAACTTAAAGTTTGGCACAGGATTTAATAGAAAAATTATTTTTGAAAAAGGTTTTAAAAATATGATAGTCAATTACCATGAACATAAACACCACGTTCTAAATAACTGAGCTATAAGTTTAAAGTATTTTAACAAGGGATAAATAATAAAAGACTCTAAAACCAAAAAAAGAAAAATTTTTCCTAATCTAAGCAACAAAATAAACCGTTAGTTGTCCAAACAAGAACAATCCCCGGCAACGGCGCCAAAAACTTGGTGCACGAATTGTGAATCACACTTTTCACAACGCGTACCACTAACCAGCAAGTGCACTGGGTCGTCCAAGTAATACCTTACGTGAGTAAGGGTCGAATCCCACAGAGATTGTTGGTTTGAAGCAATCTATGGTTATCTTGTAATTCTTAGTCAGGAAGTCAGTTATGTTTATCAGTTGAATTGTGAATAACCGAGAGAGCATAAATTAAAGATTACTTGTTATGCAGTAATGGAGAATATGTTGGAGTTTTGGAGATGCTTTGTCTTCTGAATCTCTGCTTTCCTCTGTCTTCTGACTCACGCACGCACGTCCTCCTATGGCAAGCTGTGTGTTGGTGGATCACCGTTGTCAATGGCTACCTTCCATCCTTCCAGTGAAAACTACGCTCACGCGCTCTGTCACAGCACGGCTAATCACCGGTTGGTTCTCGATCCGGTTGGAATAGGATTTACTATCCTTCTGCATCTGTCATGAACGCGCAGCCTTCAGGAGTTTGAAGCTCGTCACAGTCACTCAATCCTTGAATCCTACTCAGAATACCACAGACAAGGTTTAGACTTTCCGGATTCTCATGAATGCCGCCATCAGTTCTAGCTTATACCACGGAGAATCTGATTAAGAGATCTCAGAGATACTCATTCAATCGGATATAGAACGGAGGTGGTTGTCAGGCACACGTTCATGGTTTGAGGAAGGTGATGAATGTCACTGATCATCACCTTCATCACAGTTAAGCGCGAATGAACATCTTAGATAGGAACAAGCGTGTTTGAATAGAAAACAGAAATACTTGCATTAATTCATCGAGACACAGCAGAGCTCCTCACCCCCAACAATGGGGTTTAGAGACTCATGCCGTCAGTGAATACAAAGTTTAGATCTGAAATGTCATGAGATACAAAATAAGTCTCTAAAAGTTGTTTAAATACTAAACTAGTAGCCTAGGTTTACAAAAATTGGATAAACTATGATGGATGATGCAGAAATTCACTTCTGGGGCCCACTTCTGTGTGCTGGGGCCCACTTGGTGTGTGCTGGGGCTGAGACTTAAGCAATTCACGTGCAGAGGCCATTTGTGGAGTTGAACGCCAGTTTTTGTGCCAGTTTGGGCGTTCAACTCCAGTTTTTGATCCTTTTCTGGCGCTGGACGCCAGAATTGGGCAGAGGACTGGCGTTGAACGCCAGTTTACATCGTCTATTCTTGTGCAAAGTATGGACTATTATATATTGCTGGAAAGCCCTGGATGTCTACTTTCCAACGCAATTGGAAGCACGCCATTTCGCGTTCTGTAGCTCCAGAAAATTCACTTTGAGTGCAGGGAGGTCAGAATCTAACAGCATCAGCAGTCCTTTTTCAGCCTGAATCAGATTTTTGCTCAGCTCCTTCAATTTCAGCCAGAAAAATACCTGAAATTACAGAAAAACACACAAATCATAGTAAAGTCCAGAAATATGAATTTTTCCTAAAAACTAATAAAAATAGACTAAAAACTAACTAAAACATACTCAAAACTATATGAAATTATCCCCAAAAAGCGTATAAAATATCCGCTCATCATGAAGTGATGCATGGCAGAAGTGAGACCAATTAAGAGATTATAATATAATAAAACATTGTTGCGAGTATAGCTCTTAACCAGCAAAAATCCACCTCATCGGTTTAGAAAGGTTGTCACAAAAAGTTTAGAATAAAAATACTGGGAGTATGAGTCCCAGGTCGTCTCCCAACGAGTTGCTAGAAATGGTGCTAAGTTATTAATCAGAAGTTTCTGAGAGATTTTTGAGAGTTGAATAACAGAAAATAAATAATTGTAAATTAAAAGAGAAATATGTATTCTAATTAAAAAGCCTTGACTGGGGGAATGATTAATTGGAAGTTCTATCCTTGTTGGAATTTTCTCAAGTGTAGTATAAAGAGGTTGTTATTTTCACTTAGTTAACCCTTACTAAATAAAGGAAAGTCAAGTGATTGAGCTAACTCTTATTCGCAAATCCTAGTCCTCTCCCTTAGGAAGGTCTAGCGTTAGTAAATACAGAATTAGCCAACAACTTCCAATTTAACTAACCACTTGAGCATTCCAACTCAAGTGTCTCCTCCTAATCAACCCCCATATCAAGTAGGGAAACTACTCTGTTGACATGGATATCATCTTCGTTATTGGGAGTTTGGAATAGAAAAGTGACATAATAATTTAAATAAAATAGAGATTCAAAATTAATTAAAAGTAAAAGTAATCCTTTCATTAACAATCCATGAAAATAATCTAATTACCACTCTAAACAAGAATTAAGAATATGGAATAAATAAATAAAAGAGTAAGAAAACAAACTAGAATAGTATCTTCAACGGAGGTGATGACTCTTCAATATCCAAAAGCAAAAAGCAATAAAACTAATAAACTATGAATGTAAAGAGAACCGAGAGGAGGAGTAATTCTCTCTCTAGATTCAAATCTAAAATCCTAAACCTATCCTAATGAGAATATGTGAATGTCTGTCTTAAGTCTCTGCATGTTCCCTGGCTTTATTCTATGTTTCTAGGCTAAAAACTGGGTCAAAACTCGGCCCGAAATCGCCCCCAGCATTTTATGTTAATTCTGCAGATCGCGCAGGTTATGCGTACGGGTCAGTCACGTGTGCGCGTCATTTGGCGAATTTCCTTGTCACACGTACGCGTCGTCCACGCGTGTGCGTCTTTTGTGCAGACTCCAATCCACGCGTAACACGTCAAGCACGCATCGAATGGTCAGTCACGTGTGCGCGTCATGCATGCGCGTCGGTGTTTGCTGGTCATCTCCTTAGTTTCTTGTGTTCCTTCCATTTTTGCAAGCTTTCTCTCCATTTTCTAAGCCATTCCTGCCCTATAAAGCGTGAAACACTTAACACACGGATCACGGCATCGAATGGTATAAAGGAGAATTAAAATATACTAATTAAAGATCTCTAGGAAGCAAGTTTTCAATCATAAAGCAATACTAGGAAGGGATTATAAAATCTTGCAAATCATATGAATAAGTGGGTAAAGGCTTGATGACACCACCCAATTAAACACAAGATAAACCATAAAATAGTCGTTTATCAACCTCCCCACACTTAAACATTAGCATGTCCTTAGGCTTAGCTCAAGGAGATTAAAAGACTAATTAAGGGAAAGTAAAACTCATGCAATGCAATGCAACCTATGTATATGAATGCAACTATATGCTAAGATAATTTTGCCTACTTGGTTAAAAATAAATAAGTTCTTCAAGACAAATAAAAATCAAATATCACTAATTAAAATTTATACAGTAAAAACGAGTAAACTTGTAAGAAGACAGCTCATGAAAGCAGGGAACATAGAATCAGGCATTGAACTCTTACTAATGGTGTACATGCACTCTAGTCACTATGGTGTATAGGGTAATCACTCTACTCTTCCCAAGTCATGTTTTCTAGATTTTGTTCTTCACCTAACCAATCAACAAGTATTTAATGTACTAATGCAAATATCATGAGGTCTTTTTAAGGTTGTAATGGGGTCAAGGTAAAGGTGAGGGTATTGATGAGCAGATAATTTATACCCTTTTGGCATTGTTTTTACTTAGTTTTTAGTATGTTTTAGTTACTTTTTATTATATTTTTATTAGTTTTTATGCAAAAATCATATTTCTGGACTTTACTATGAGTTTTTGTATTTTTCTATAATTTCAGGTATTTTCTGGCTAAAATTGAGGGACCTGAGCAAAAATCTTATTCAGAGGCTGAAAAAGGACAGCAGATGCTGTTGGATTCTGACCCTCCTGCACTCGAAGTGGATTTTTTTAAGCTACAGAAGCCAAATTCGCACACTCTCAATTTCGTTGGAAAGTAGACATCCTGGGCTTTCCTGCAATATATAATAGTTCATACTTTGCCCGAGATTTGATGGCCCAAACTGGCGTTCAAAGACAGCCTAAAACATCTTGCCGTAAAACGCCCAAACTGGCACCAGAATTGGAGTTGAACGCCCAAACTGGCACCAAAGCTTGTGTTTAACTCCAGGAACAGCCTATGCACGTGTAAAGCTCAAGGCTCAGCCCAAGCACACACCAAGTGGGCCCCGGAAGTGGATTTCTGCACTATCTGCACTTAGTTACTCATTTTCTGTAACACTAGGTTACTAGTCTAGTATAAAAACTACTTTTAGAGATTTAGTTTTCATACTTTAGAGCTTTTTGCCATATTTTATGTTTGGAGAGGCTGGCAATTCAGCCATGCCTAGACCTTTTTCACTTATGTATTTTCTACGATGGAGTTTCTACACCCCATAGATTAAGGTGTGGAGCTCTGCTGTTCTTCATGAATTAATGCAATTACTACTATTTTCTATTCAATTCATGCCTACATCTTCTCCAAGATATACTCTCGTACTTAATTCAGTTAATTCAGAATGAAGGGGTGACCCGTGACAATCACACAATCTTCGTTACTCTCTTAGCCAAGATCCGCATGCCTGACAACCACAAAGCGGTCTACATGATGTTCAATGTAGTCATTGGACGACAGCCGGAGTATATTCTCTTGGATATCTGATACACGGACCAAGTCCATGAGATTAGTATCTTCGTGGTATAGGCTAGAATTATTGGCAGCCATTCCTGGGATCTGGAACGTCTAAACCTTGTCTGTGGTATTCCGAGTAGGATCCGGAAAGGGATGACTGTGACGAGCTTCAAACCTGCGAATGTTGGGTGCAGTGACAGTGTGCAAAAGGATCAATGGATCCTATTTCGACGCTAGTGGGAACCGACAGATGATTAGCCATGCGGTAGCTGTGCCTGGTATTTTTCATCCGAGACGAGAAATCTGATAGTTGATTAGCCGTGCAAAAACCGTAGAGGACCATTTTCGCTGAGAGGATTGGTGCACAAATTGTAAATCACACTTTTTACAACTCGTACCACTAACCAGCAAGTGCACTGGGTCGTCCAAGTAATACCTTACGTGAGTAAGGGTTGATCCCACGGAGATTGTTGGCTTGAAGCAATCTATGGTTACCTTGTAACTCTTAGTTAGGAAAACAATAAAATAATTCACTTATCAAATTTGATTGCAAGGAATAAAAGAGCAGAACACAAATTATACTTGTATGAAATGATGGAGAATAAGTTGGAGTTTTGGAGATGCTTTGTCTTCTGAAATTCTGCTTTCCTCTGTTTTCTGATTCACGCACGCACGTCCTCCTATGGAAAGCTGTGTGTTGGTGGATCACCGTTGTCAATGGCTACTATCCATCCTTCCAGTGAAAAGGGTCCAGGTGCGCTGTCACCACACGGCTAATCATCTGCAGGTTCTCAGTCATACTGAAATAGGATTTACTATCCTTTTGCATCTGTCACTACGCCCAGCACTCGCGAGTTTGAAGCTCGTCACAGACATTCAATCCTTGAATCCTACTCGGAATACCACAGACAAGGTTTAGACTTTTCGGATTCTCTTGAATGCTGCCATCAATCTAGCTTATACCACGAAGATTCCGATTAAGAGATCTAAGAGATATTTATTCATTCTATGGTGGAACATAAGTGGTTGTCAAGCACGCGTTCGTGGAGGAATTATGATGATTGTCACGTTCATCACATTCATGTTGAAGTGCGAATGGATATCTTAGACAGGAACACGCATGTTTGAATGGAAAACAGAAATACTTGCATTAATTCATCGAGACACAGCAGAGCTCCTCACCCCCAACAATGGAGTTTAGAGACTCATGCCGTCAAAAGGTACAAAATTCAGATCTAAAATATCATGAGATATAAAACAAGTCTCTAAAAGTTGTTTAAATACTAGACTAGTAAACTAGGTTTACAGAAAATGAGTAAACTAAGATGGATAGTGCAGAAATCCACTTCTGGGGCCCACTTGGTGTGTGCTGGGGCTGAGACTTAAGCTAATCACGTGCATAGGGCTGTTTTGGGCGTTCAACGCCAGCTTTGGATCCTTTTCTGGCGTTGAACTCCAACTTGTAACTTGTTTCTGGCGCTGGACGCCAGACAGCAACATGGAACTGGTGTTGAACGCCAGTTTACGTCGTCTATCCTTGAGGAAAGTATGGACTATTATATATTGATGGAAAGCCCTGGATGTCAACTTTCCAACGCAATTGGAAGGGCGCCATTTGGAGTCCTGTAGCTCCAGAAAATCCACTTTGAGTACAGCGAGGTCAGAATCCAACAGCATCAGCAGTCCTTTTTCAGCCTGAATCAGATTTTTGCTCAGCTCCCTCAATTTCAGCCAGAAAATACCTGAAATCATAGAAAAATACACAAACTCATAGTAAAGTCCAGAAATATGAATTTTGCCTAGAAACTAATGAAAATAAACCAAAAACTAACTAAAACATACTAAAAACTATATGAAATTAACCCCAAAAAGCGTATAAAATATCCGCTCATCACAACACCAAACTTAAACTGTTGCTTGTCCTCAAGCAACTAGATAAATAAAATAGAATACAAATAATTTAAGAAGCAATAATATCTCAGAGTTTTTGAGTGAAGCTCAGATCCTAATTAGATGAGCGGGGCTAGTAGCTTTTTGCTTCTGAACAGTTTTGGCATCTCACTTTATCCATTGAAGCTCAGAGTGATTGGCATCTATAGGAACACAGAATTCAGATAGTGATATTGATTCTCCTAGTTCAGTATGTTGATTCTTGAACACAGCTACTTTATGAGTCTTGGCCGTGGCCCTAAGCACTTTGTTTTCCAGTATTACCACCGGATACATAAATGCCACAGACACATAATTGGGTGAACCTTTTCAGATTGTGACTTAGCTTTGCTAAAGTCCCCATTTAGAGGTGTCCAGGGTTCTTAAGCACACTCTTCTTTTTGCTTTGGGCCTTGACTTTAACCGCTCAGTCTCAAGTTTTCACTTGACAGCTTCACGCCACAAGCACATGGTTAGGGACAGCTTGGTTTAGCCGCTTAGGCCAGGATTTTATTCCTTTAGGCCCTCCTATCCACTGATGCTCAAAGCCTTGGGGTCCTTTTTATTGCCCTTGCCTTTTGGTTTTAAGAGCTTTGGCTTTTTCTGCTTGCTTTTTTTTTTCTGCAAGCTTTTGTATTCACAGCTTTTTCTTGCTTCAAGAATCATTTTTATGATTTTTCAGATTATCAATAACATGTCTCATGTTCATCATTCTTTCAAGAGCCAACATATTTAACAGTCTTAAACATCAAATTCAAAAGACATATGCACTGTTCAAGCATTCATTCAGAAGACAGAAAGCATTCCCACCACATGTAAATAATTAGAATTTATCTTATTAAAAACTCGAAAAATATTGCCTCTTATTCTAAAGAAATTCTTCTATTTTATTCATGTTTAATGATGATGATAAAATTAAATTATAGCTTAATTGGGTATAAAATAAAAAATATAGATACTAATTACTACTATATGACTCCTAAGGTAAAACTAAAATAAGAACAGTTATCACAGAGTTAAGGCTAAGATTGGAATTTAACAACCTTTGTTCTGGAAAGTGGATGTTCCTCTAATCTGCGGGGTGCTTGGTCCTTCAAGAGATAATTTCTGGCGCTTCAATTCCCTTAAATCACCCCCTTGCTCCTGGATCTCCGGATATTCGTCTTCTTTCAGATCGAATCTAACTTCCGGGATCACTGATCTTAGACCCATTATTTTGTAATAATGGTCTGAATGTTCTTTAGTTAAGAACTTCCCTTGATTCCAAAGTGGTTTTGGAACACTCTCTTTCTTGCCTCTTGGAGTGGTTTGTTTTCCTTTAGGAGCCATGATCTTAGTGGGTATGGTTTAGTGATCACGGATAAACACACCAAACTTAGAGGTTTGCTTGTCCTCAAGCAAAAGAAAAGAAAGGAGAGGGATAGAAGGAGAGCTACTGTAGGATGTTGGGTGAGAGGAAGGAGGCCGAATGGGTTTTTAAAAAGGGAGGGGGGTTTTCGAAAATAGGGAGAAAGATAAGATAGAAGATATGATTTTTAAAAAAAATAAGTATGATAAGAAAAGATATAGTTTAAAATTGAAAAGATATGAAAGATATTTGAAAAAGATAAAATTAGATTTTTGAAAAAGATAATATGGAGATTTGAAAAAGATATTGATTAGTTGAAAAGATTTTTGAATGAAAAGAGATAGATTTGTTTTGAAAATTTTGAAAAAGAGTTGAGTTGGATTGAAAAAAAGGATTTGTGCTTATGGATTAAGATACATTTGATATTTTTAAAATAGGGTTTTTAGAAATTAGGGATTTTAGAAATCAGGGTTCTTAACATGTTTATGCAAGAAATCATGAATTGAAACATGAAAATTGAGATTAGAATGAAAAATATGAAGAAAAAACGAATTTACCTCCTCCCCACCATCCTGGCGTTTGAACGCCCAAACGCTGCATGTTTTGGGCGTTCAACGCCCAAATGCTGCCTCTCATGGGCGTTCAACGCCCAGCTGTTGCTTCTTTCTGGCATTGAACGCCAGGAACCCCTTTGTCACTGGGCATTTTTCTGAATGCCCAGGACGCTGTAAATCTGGCGTTAAACGCCCAGAAGGAGCTTCTTTCTGGCGTTCAACGCCCAGAAGATGCTTCTTTCTGGCGTTTAACGCCCAGATGGCTATCCTTACTGGCGTTCAACGCCCAGTGGATGCCTCTTTTGGGCGTTGAATGCCCAAAACAGATTTTTACTGGCATTTTCTTGCCAGTGAGCTCTTTTTCTCTGTTTTGTGTACAGAATCCTTCTGTAACCCTGTGAACTTATATAATTGACTCTTTACCTTAGTATCAGTGAACTTTATATAAACAAATAAAATCAAGAATAGGGCAAAATGCTTAGAGGAAGTGATGCCCCATGGCTGGGTTGCCTCCGAGCAAGCGCTTCTTTATTGTCTTTAGCTGGACCTTGCTGAGCTTTTAATATAGCTTCAGCCTTGAGCACTCTTGCTCAACATTTCCTTCAAGATAGTGCTTGATTCTCTGTCCATTAACAATGAACTTCTTGTCAGAATCAATGCCTAGAGTTAAACAATAGAACCTTTTGTCCTGGTTCAAAGATTCTAGATGATAGCTTTCTGTCATGCCACTTTTTTTATTTTTCTTTATAAAGCTTGGCATTTTCGAAAGCAGTGAATCTGAATTCCTCTAGCTCATTTAGCTGGAGCAATCTTTTTTCTCCAGCTAATTTGGCATCAAAGTTTAGGAATCTGGTTGCCCAGTAGGCTTTATGTTCCAGTTCCACGGGCAAGTGGCATGCCTTACCATACACAAGTTGGTATGGAGAGGTCCCTATAGGAGTCTTGAATGCTGTTCTGTAAGCCCACAGAGCATCATCCAAGCTTCGCGCCCAATCCTTTCTACGGGTACTTACAGTCCGTTCCAGGATTCTTTTTAGTTCTCTGTTAGAGACTTCAGCTTGCCCATTTGTCTGTGGATGATATGGAGTCACCACCTTGTGGCGAATCCCATACCGGACCATGGCAGAGTAAAGCTGTTTGTTGCAGAAGTGAGTGCCCCCATCACTGATTAGTACCCTGGGGACACCAAACCTGCTGAATATATGTTTCTGGAGGAATTTCAGCACTATTTTAGTATCATTGATGGGTGTGGCAATGGCCTCAACCCATTTTGATACATAGTCAACTGCCACCAGAATATAAGTGTTTGAGTATGATGGTGGGAAAGGCCCCATGAAATCAATACCCCATACATCAAACAAATCAATTTCTAAGATTCCTTATTGAGGCATGGCGTAACAGTGAGGCAAATTACCAGCTCTCTGGCAACTGTCACAGTTACGTACAAACTCTCGGGAATCTCTGTAGAGTGTAGGCCAGTAGAAGCCACATTGGAGGACCTTGGTGGCTGTTCGCTCACCTCCGAAATGACCTCCATATTGTGACCCATGGCAATGCCATAAGATCCTTTGTGCTTCTTCTTTAGGCACACACCTATGGATTATGCCATCTGCACATCTCTTAAAGAGATAGGGTTCATCCCACAAGTAGTACTTTGCATCAGTAATTAATTTTTTCTTTTGTTGCCTGCTGTACTCCTTGGGAATGAACCTTGCAGCTTTGTAGTTTGCAATGTCTGCAAACCATGGTGTTTCCTGAATGGCAAACAAATGCTCATCCAGAAAGGTCTCAGAGATTTCAAGAGAGGGGAATGACGTCCCTTCTATTGGCTCTATCCGGGATAGATGATCAGCCACTTGGTTCTCTGTCCCTTTTCTGTCTCTTATTTCTATATCAAACTCTTGCAGAACCAACACCCATCTTATGAGCCTGGGTTTTGAATCCTGCTTTGTGAGTAGATATTTAAGAGCATCATGGTCAGTGTACACAATCACTTTTGATCCTACTAAGTAGGATCTAAACTTGTCAATGGCATAAACCACTGCAAGTAATTCTTTTTCTGTGGTTGTGTAATTTTTCTGGGCATCATTCAAAACACGGCTAGCATAATAAATGACATGCAGAAGCTTGTCATGCCTCTGCCCCAGTACTGCACCAATGGCATGATCACTGGCATCACACATTAGCTCAAATGGTAATGTCCAGTCTGGTGCAGAAATAACTGGTGCTGTGACTAGCTTGGCTTTCAGCGTTTCAAACGCCTGCAGACACTCTGTGTCAAACACAAATGGCATGTCAACAGCCAGCAAATTGCTCAGAGGTTTTGCGATTTTTGAAAAATCCTTTATAAACCTCCTATAGAATCCTGCATGTCCCAGAAAGCTTCTAATTGCCTTAACATTGGCAGGTGGTGGTAATTTTTCAATTACCTCTATTTTTGCTTGATCCACCTCTATTCCCTTGTTTGAAATTTTATGCCCAAGGACAATCCCTTCAGTCACCATAAAGTGACATTTTTCCCAGTTTAAAACCAGGTTGGTCTCTTGGCATCTTTTCAGAACTAGTTTCTGGTGGTTGTATTGAGCCTTCTGTAGTCAATACACATGCGCCACCCTGTAACTGTTCTTGTAGGAACCAGTTCATTCTTTTCATTATGAACCACTGCCATGCCTCCCTTTTTGGGGACAACTTGAACAGGGCTCACCCAGGGACTGTCAGAAATAGGATAAATAATCCTAGCCTCTAGTAATTTGGTGACCTCTTTCTGCACCACTTCCTTCATGGCTGGATTTAGCCGCCTCTGTGGTTGAACCATTGGTTTAGCATTATCCTCCAATAAGATTTTGTGCATGCATCTAGCTGGGCTTATACCCTTAAGGTCACCTATGGACCACCCAATAGATGTCTTGTGTGTCCTTAGCACTTGAATAAGCGCTTCCTCTTCCTGTGGATTTAAAGCAGAGCTTATGATTACTGGAAAGTGTCACCTTCTCCCAGAAACGCATATTTCAGGGATGGTGGTAATGGTTTGAGCTCGGGTTTAGGAGGTTTTTCCTCTTCTAGAGGAAATTTCAGAGGCTCTTTCATTTCCTCTGAATCCTCCAAATCAGGCTGAACATCTTTAAAGATGTCTTCCAACTCTGATTCGAGACTCATAGCCATGTTGATCTCTTCCACCAAAGAGTCAATAAGATCAACTTTCATGCAGTCTTTTGATGTGTCTGGATGCTCCATAGCTTTGATAGCATTCAACTTAAACTCATCATCATTGACTCTCAGGGTTATTTCCCCCTGTTGGACATCAATGATAGTTCGTCCAGTTGCTAGGAAGGGTCTTCCTAGAATGAGAGTGGCACTCTTGTGCTCCTCCATTTCCAGCACTACAAAGTCAGTGGGAAAGGCGAATGGCCCAACTCTGACGATCATGTCTTCAATCACGCCTGATGGGTATTTAATGGAGCCATCAGCAAGTTGGAGACATATCCGGGTTGGTTTAACTTCTTCAGTTAAACCAAGCTTTCTGATAGTGGATGCAGGTATTAGGTTGATGCTTGCCCCAAGATCACATAAAGCTGTCTTGGTGCAATTACCTTCTAATGTGCATGGTATCAGAAAACTCCTAGGGTCTTTAAGCTTTTCAGGAAAGATTTTCAGAATGACTGCACTGCATTCTTCAGTGAGGAGAACTCTTTCAGTTTCTCTCCAATCCTTCTTATGACTCAAGATCTCTTCAATGAACTTGGCATAAGAAGGTATTTGCTCAAGTGCCTCTGCAAATGGAATCTTTATTTCAAGAGTCCTGAGATAATCTGCAAAGCAAGCAAATTGCTTATCCTGCTCCTCTTGGTGGAGTTTTTGAGGATAAGGTAACTTGGCTTTATATTCCTCAACCTTAGTTGCTGTAAGTCTATTTCCTACAGAAGTGGTTGAAGAAGCCTTTTTAGATGGGTTGTTATCAGCACTTGTGTGTGTCTGATCCCTCACTGGCAATTGAGTGCCAGAGTTAGAAGCTGGAGTGACGTTAGATGCCAGCTCCTCATCTGTTCCTGGCGTTTGAACGCCAGAACTGTGCTTCTTTTGGGCATTCAACGCCAGATCCTTACTTGTTTTTGGCGTTGAACGCCAGTCCTGAGCATGGTCTGGGCGTTCAGCGCCAGCCTTCCACCCAACTTCTGGCGTTTTAGCGCCAGAATTATTTTTCCCTGAGCTCTTACTGTCCTCAGATGGATTTTGGGTGGTTTGCGCATTTCTTGGTTTCCTGCTGCCTTGAAGTGGGGTATTTAGTGCTTTACCACTTCTTAATTGAACTGCTTGGCATTCTTCTGTTATTTGTTTTTACAGCTGCTGCTTTGTTTGCTTTAATTATACTTCCATGTTTATATTAGCCATCCTTGTCTCTTGTAGTTTATCCTTGAATTCAGCTAACTGTTTTGTTAGAAAATCCAATTGCTAATTGAATTCAGCAGCTTGCTCTGCAGGACTGAGTTCAGCAGTTATTGTTTTAGCCTCTTCTTTCATGGAAGGGTCACTGCTTAGGTACAGATGCTGATTTCTAGCAACTGTATCAATGAGCTCTTGAGCTTCTTCAATTGTCTTTCTCATGTAGATAGATACACCAGCTGAGCAATCTAAAGAGATCTGAGCTCTTTCTGTAAGCCCATAATAGAAGATGTCTAACTGAACCCACTCTGAAAACATTTTAGAGGGGCATTTTCGTAGCATCTCTCTGTATCTCTCCCAGGCATCATAAAGAGATTCATTATCTCCTTGTTTAAAGCCTTGGATGTCCAGCCTTAGCTGTGTCATCCGTTTTGGAGGAAAGTATTGATTCAGGAATTTTTCTGTCAACTGTTTCCATGTCCTTATGCTAGCCTTAGGTTGGTTATTTAACCACCTCTTGGCTTGATCTTTTACAGCAAATGGAAATAGTAATAATCTGTAGACATCTTGATCTACCTCCTTATCATGTACTGTGTCAGCAATTTGTAAAAACTGTGCCAGAAACTCTGTAGGTTCTTCTTGTGGAAGACCAGATTACTGGCAGCTTTGCTGCACCATGATAATGAGCTGAGGATTCAACTCAAAGCTACTGACTCCAATGGAGGGTATGCAGATACTACTCCCATAGGAAGCAGTAGAGGGGTTAGCATATGACCCTAGAGTCCTCCTGGACTGTTCATTTCCACTTAGATCCATGATGGAGAAAGGGAGATGATGTAAAATAAAAAATTTTATTTTTATTTATTTATTTATTTATTTAATTATTTCGAAAATAGAATAAATTAAAATAAAATAAATAAAAATAGGTGAAGGTTTTTCGAAAAAATGAGGAGAGAGAAAAATGCACCAAGATTTAAAAATCTGAATTTTAAAAATAATTTTCGAAAATTTGTTTTAAAAATAGAGAGAAAAGATATTTTTGAATTTTAAAGAGGAAAGAGAGAAACAATAAGATAGCCCAAGATTTAAAACTTTTAGATCTAATGCTCCTTGTTTTCGAAAATTCTGGAGGGAAAACACCAAGGAACACCAAACTTAAAAATTTTAAGATCAAGACGCAAGGAAAACTCAAGAACACTTTGAAGACTCACAAGAAGACAAGAACATGAAGAAAGAACACCAAACTTAAAATTTTTAGAAAACCAAAATAAAATTTTTGAAAAACAAAAGAAAAACACCAAGAAAACACCAAACTTAAAGTTTGGCACGAGATTTAATAGAAAAAATTTTTTTTGAAAAATTTTTGAAAAGAAAATAAAAGACTCTGACCCAAAAGACAAAAATTTCCTAATCTAAGCAACAAGATTCACCGTCAGTTGTTCAAACTCAAACAATCCCCGGCAACGGCGCCAAAAACTTGGTGTCCAGGTGCACTGTCACCACACGGCTAATCATCTGCAGGTTCTCAGTCGTACCGGAATAGGATTTACTATCCTTTTGCATCTGTCACTAATCCCAGCACTCGCGAGTTTGAAGCTCGTCACAGTCATTCAATCCCTGAATCCTACACGGAATACTACAGACAAGGTTTAGACTTTCCGGATTCTCTTGAATGCTGCCATCAATCTAGCTTATACCACGAAGATTCTGATTAAGAGATCTAAGAGATATTCATTCATTCTATGGTGGAACGTAAGTGGTTGTCAGGCACACCTTCGTGGAGGAATGATGATGATTGTCACGTTCATCACATTCATATTGAAGTGCGAATGGATATCTTAGACAGGAACACGCATGTTTGAATGGAAAACAGAAATACTTTCATTAATTCATCGAGACACAGCAGAGCTCCTCACCCCTAACAATGGAGTTTAGAGACTCATGCCATCAAAAGGTACAAAATTCAGATCTAAAATGTCATGAGATACAAAACAAGTCTCTAAAAGTTGTTTAAATACTAGACTAGTAAACTAGGTTTACAGAAAATGAGTAAACTAAGATGGATAGTGCAGAAATCCACTTCTGGGGCCCACTTGGTGTGTGCTGGGGCTGAGACTTAAGCTAATCACGTGCATAGGGCTGTTTTGGGCGTTCAACGCCAGCTTTGGATCCTTTTCTGGCGTTGAACTCCAACTTGTAACTTGTTTCTGGCGTGGACGCCAGACAACAACATGGAACTGGCGTTAAAAGCCAGTTTACGTCGTCTATCCTTGAGCAAAGTATGGACTATTATATATTTCTGGAAAGCCCTGGATGTCTACTTTCCAACGCAATTGGAAGCGGGCCATTTGGAGTCTTGTAGCTCCAGAAAATCTACTTTGAGTGCAGGGAGGTCAGAATCCAACAACATCAGCAGTCCTTTTTCAGCCTGAATAAGGTTTTTGCTCAGCTCCCTCAATTTCAGCCAGAAAATACCTGAAATCACAGAAAAATACACAAACTCATAGTAAACTCCAGAAATATGAATTTTTCCTAGAAACTAATGAAAATAAACCGAAAACTAACTAAAACATACTAAAAACTATATGAAATTAACCCCAAAAAGCATATAAAATATCCGCTCATCAAGGATCTTACAGCTTGGGATGGAAGGAAGTAACGCATGGTTGGAAGAAGGCAATAGGAAAGCAGAGGTTCAGAAGCAACAAAGCATCTTCAGACGCTTATCTGAATTTCCCACCAATGAATTACATAAGTAACTTTATTTTATTTTATGTTTTATTTATATTTTAATTATCAAAACCTCATAACCATTTGAATCCGCTTGACTGAGTTTTACAAGATGACCATAGCTTGCTTCAAGCTGACAATCTCCGTAGGATCGACCCTTACTCACGTAAGGTTTATTACTTGGATGACCCAGTGCACTTGCTGGTCAGTTGTGCAGAGATGTGAAAAGTGTGAATCACGATTTCCGCACACCAAGTTTTGGCGCCCTTGCTGGGGATTGTTCGATTTTGGACAACTGACTGTTCATATTGTTGCTTAGATTAGGTAATTTTATTTTATGTTTAAGCTTTTTATTTTTAATTTCGAAAAAAAATTTCAAAAAAAAAATTTGTGTTCTTCAGAATTTTTAAGAATGAATTCTAGAGTTTCATGAGATATGTGAAGCCCGGCTGGCTGTTTAGCCATGTCTAATCTTTTGGACTGAGGCTTCCACTTCTCATTGACATGCTTGTATGTTTTATGCTAAAGCTTGGCTGGCTATTTGGCCATGTCTAATCTTTTGGACCGAAGCTTTCACTTAAAGCTTGGCTGGCCATTGGCCATGTCTAATTCTTTTGAACCGAAGCTTTAGACTAACATTGCATGATTCCTGGGATTCTTATTAAAAATTTTGTATTCCTTTACTTTGTTTTTCCAAAATAATTTTCGAAAAATACAAAAAAAATTTAATAAACCATAAAACCAAAAATATTTTGTGTTTCTTGTTTGAGTCTTGTGTCAAGTATTAAGTTTGGTGTCAATTGCATATCTTGATTTTTCTTTAAATTTTCGAAAATTCATCATGTGTTCTTCTTTGATCTTCAAATTGTTCTTGATGATTATCCTTGTTTGATCTTTGATTTTTCTTGTTTGGTGTCTTTTCTTGTTTTTCTTGTGCAATTTCGAATTCATCATGTCTAAGGTGATGGGATATTTTAGTGGAAAAACGAATTTCTCCAAAACACCCAAAACTAACCGGCAAGTGCACCGGGTCGCATCAAGTAATAATAACTCACGGGAGTGAGGTCGATCCCACAGGGATTGAAGGATTGAGCAATTTTAGTTTAGTGGTTGATTTTGTCAAGCGAATCAAGATTTGGTTGAGTGATTTGTGATTTGCAAAATTTAAATTGCATGGAAAGTAAAGGGAATGGGTAATTGACATGAAATTAAAGAGAACAGGAATTTAAATGTTGAATCTTAAAGAACAAGAAATTAAATGGCAGAAACTTAGAACGCAAGAAATGTAAATTGCAGAATCTTAAAGTGCAAGAAGTGTAAATAGCTTGAATTGTAAAGGGAATTGGGAGTTGGATTTGCAGAAATTAAACGAGAGAAAGTAAATTGCAACCAACAGAGAAGTAAAAGAACACTCGGATTGAACCGGATCTGAAAACAGAATTGTAAATAAGCATGAAAATAGTAAACAGGGAATGGGAAATGGGGAATCCGGATCTCAGGACCCAAGAGACTAGATAACCAAGTCTAGATCTCAATGCCTTCCTAGATCCAACAAGAACAATTGCAAAGGAATTGTAAATTGCAAAGAAAGTAGATGAAGAACAATTAACAGAAATTAAATTCAATAAGCAGTAGAAGAAACAGAGAGATCTTCGGATGAGATTGAAACAGAATTCCTTCAATTGTCCAACCCAAGATCCAATACAATTGCAATTGAAATTGAAAGCAATAAAACTAAGAGGAAGAGAGTGGAATTCTCCTTCCCCGAAACTAAGAAATTAAAGATCACTCAATATCCAAAGCTCTCCGAAAACTATTATGAAAACTAAAAAGGAAAGCTCCCTTAAGAACTTGAATTCTATCCTATTTATACACTTTCTTCAAATGATCTTCAAGCCTTGAGTTGGGCCTTTGCTCTTGGTGGAATTGGGTTGAGAGAGGCCTTGGTTGATTGCTCTTGGAGTTTGGAGAGGAACCAAAGTGAACCAAGTGAACCGGGTTGGAGTTTTGCAAAAGTTTGAGTAAAAGTTTGACCAAAAGTTTGAGGCAAACTTTTGGTCCAACTTTTCATATCAGCCCCCATGTTTTGCTGATACCCACGTTGGTGCAAAAGTTAGGGGTCTAACTTTTGCTCCAACGTTGGCCTTCCTTAGTGCACTTATGGCGCCAACGTTAGCCCAAAAGTTAGAGGCTAACGTTGGCGCAAACTTTTGCTCCCCCTTTGTGTTTTTCATGCGCCAACGTTAGCCCAAAAGTTAGAGGCTAACGTTGGCGCAAACTTTTGGTGCCCAGGGAGTGTTTTTCTCATGCCAACGTTAGCCATGAAGTTAAGGGCTAACGTTGGCGCAAACTTTTGGTGCCCAGGGAGTGTTTTTCTCATGCCAACGTTAGCCACAAAGTTAGGGGCTAACGTTGGCGCAAACTTTTGGTGCCCAGGGAGTAACTTTCATGTGCCAACGTTAGCCCAAAAGTTAGGGGCTAACGTTGGGGCTAACTTTTCACCCAAAAGTTTGTGCAAAAGTTTGAGGCTAACTTTTGGTCCAGCTTTTTGCTTCCTGGTTCATTTTCACTTATTCCATTGTCCTCTCTTTACTCTCTAGCCATTCCTTCTTGCTTCAACCTTTCTCCAAGCTTTCTTCACCTATCATTAATCAACCAAACACATCAAAGCTATGCTTAAAATCATGAGATATTCATTTTATCATATGTGACAATTATAGCCTAAAACCTCATGAAATAGCATGAATTCATACATGGTTGATTCAATCAAAGGAAGCATGAAAATCTACCCAAATTAGCTTACTTGTAGCTCAAGAAAGTGCATAATTCAAGTGAAAACAAAAGAAAAAGACTAGTGAAACTAGGCTAAGATGACTTGTCATCACAACGCCAAACTTAAAGCTTGCTTGTCCCCAAGCAAGAAAAAAAAATTTATTGAGAAGAAAGGATGAAATGGAAGAGGATGTTCATGCTAGCAGAGTATTATTGATAGTTCATGGGATTTTGTGTGGATATGTAAATACTCACTTCTTATTGACTCCTAGGCCTAGAAAGTCTCCTTCAAGCTTCAAGCAACATACTGCTATGACCTCTCATTATTCCTTTATCCTTGGCTATTGCTTTGTTCATAAGCTTTAATTGAGTGTCATGTGTAGCAAGTTCATTTCCTTTTCTTTATACTTGACACATTATTCACTATAGACACTTGGCTCACATTCCTTCTTAGAACATTGATGCCCAGCACCTCTTTGGGCTGCTAAATGCCTTGTAGTTAGGTTGCTCTTGATAGTAGACTTTCAGCTGATGATCCCGAGTTAGTTAACCCAAGTCACCGAGTGTTGATGCACTCCAAAGAGCTTAATAATCCAAGCAGATCCTAATACAAAGACACCACAGGCATATATTCTAAGGTTCAAGCTATTGGTGTTCAGCTTTGTTTCTTTTTGTTTTTCTTTTGTTCTGCCACTTCTTTTTTTCTTTCTTTTTGTTTTTCTTTCTAACCAAGGATTTTTATTCGATTGAGATTCATAGACAGTAGGCCACTCTATACTTAGAAGGAGATATCCTGGCTCTTTATTCACTAAAAGTGAGCTATTATACAATCACACCCATACCACCACTTACTTTTATTCTACTTCTATCTAACAGAGACCATTCTACTTCACATTCAAACATTTCTTTTATTGAACTTAAAGATGCAGGGGACAAAACATGCTTTTTGCTAAGTGAAAGTAAACACACAAGCACGCACATAGACTAGCTTACTTATTCTAAGATTGATTCTACTTGTATTAGATGAACACTTTAACAAAACACAAGTCAAAGCATTTTTCAACAGCAAGAGTCAAGTGTAAATACAACCCATTGGTTTGCAGTTCCTTTGTCCTTCCTTCTGTTGTGCCCCTTTTGAGTTATGATGCATAGTGTCTTTAACTGGTGGTGAATTCCCTGCATAATTCTCAACAGTTGCTTGCTTCTTAAGCCCTTAGATGACCAGTTAGTATGCATGAGTTGAGTGTGGTTTGTGGATTTAATTTGGTGTGGGGACACCAAACTTAAGCTCTTGCCACTTCTCTGGATACAGCAGGTTAACTCTAGGCAAAATCTTGTATCCTTGCTAAAGGTTATGAAGTTAAGACTAAAAAGCAGTTAAGTGGTTGAATAATCTGTTCGATTGCTTGGAGCTAACAATGTGCAGGAGATTAGAATGTGCTTTTGAATGAGGTTTTGGTGGAACACCAAACTTAGAATCCTCCATTCTCCTTTAAGTTGTTTTTGGTGTGCAACACCAAACTTAGCTCCTTGCAATACATATCAATTATTCAACATTTTTATTGAAAAGGCTATGAAAAGGAAACTACCTCAGGTTGGGTTGCCTCCCAACAAGCGCTCTTTTATTGTCATTAGCTTGACATCCTTCGATTCCTTTCAAGAAGGCTGTAGGTTCTGGACCTCTTTTTCCTTATCCCATTGTCCTCCCAAGTACAGCTTTGCTCTGTGACCATTTGCTGTGAATTGATTCTTTGTTGCTTCATCTAGCAGTTCAATGCTCCCATAAGGAAAAACCTTTGTCACCAAGTATGGACCAGTCCACTTTGACTTCAGTTTGCCAGGGAAAATCTTAAGCCTTGAATTATACAGGAGCACTTGCTGTCCTGGCTTGAATTCCTTCTTTGTGATTTTTTTGTCATGCCACCTCTTAGCTCTTTCCTTGTATATCTTAGCGCTCTCATAAGCTTCTATCCTGAATTCATCTAACTCATTTAGTTGCAACAACCTTTTTTCTCCTGCAGCTTGGGAATCAAGGTTGAGGAGTTTAGTGGCCCAAAAAGCTCTGTGTTCAAGCTCTACAGGGAGGTGGCAGGATTTGCCATACAATAGCTGAAATGGTGACTTGTGAATAGGAGTTTTGAAAGCTGTCCTGTATGCCCATAATGCATCTTCTAGCTTCCTAGCCCAATCTTTTCTTGTGCTTCCCACTGTTTTCTCTAGGATCTTCTTTAACTCCCTATTTGCTAGTTTAGCCTGGCCATTAGTCTGAGGGTGGTAAGGTGTAGCCACTTTATGGATTACTCCATATTTGTGGAGGAGCTTCTCCATCTGTTTGTTGAAAAAGTGACTTCCACCATCACTGATAAGACTCTTGGGCACTCCATATCTTGTGAAAATGTGCTTTTTAAGGAATTGGAGGACAATCTGTGCATCACAAGTGGTCGTAGCTATGGCTTCCACCCACTTTGAGACATATTCCACTGCGACTAAGATATATCTGAAAGAATAGGAAGGGGGAAAGGGCCCCATGAAATCAATTCCCCATAGATCAAATAATTCCAGTTCCAAGATGAAATTTTGAGGCATCTCATTCCTTCTTGTTAATCCTCCTGTTTTCTAGCATTCATTACATTGGTGGACATATTCTCTGGCATCCTTGAAAATAGTTGGCCAATAGAAGCCGCTCTGCAATATCTTTGCAGCTGTCTTCTCTGGGCCAAAGTGTCCACCATAAGCTGAACCATGACAGTGCCACAGGATATCCCTCATTTCACTCTCAGGGACACACCTTCTAATTACTCCATCAGAACATCTCTTGAACAGGAAGGGTTCATCCCATAAGAATTTCTTCCCTCATTGATTAACTTCTTCACTTGTTGCTTAGAAAAGTCTTGAGGTATCTTTATTCCCACTTTGTAGTTTGCTATGTCAGCAAACCAGGGTGCTTGCTGGATCTGCAAAAGGTGCTCATCTGGAAAGCTTTCGTTCATGGGCTGAGATGCTTGTTGAATTGTTTCATGTGGTAGCCTCGACAAATGGTCAGCAACCCGGTTTTCAGTGCCCTTCCTGTCTCTTACCTCAATGTCAAACTCTTGTAAGAGCAATATCCACCTGATAAGTCTTGGTTTAGCATCCTGTTTTTACATCAAATACTTAAGTGCAGCATGGTCAGTATAAACCACAACTTTGGACCCTATTAAGTATGATCTAAACTTATCAAAAGCATAAACTACAGCTAGCAACTCCTTCTCCGTTGTGGTGTAATTTCTTTGGGCCTCATTCAACACTTTACTTGCATAATATATAACATGATGTAAGTTGCCCTTCTTTTGCCCAAGTACAGCACCAATTGCAAGGTCACTTGCATCACACATGAGTTCAAAGGGTAACTCCCAATCCGGAGGTGTGATGATTGGTGCTGTTGTGAGTTTGTTTTTTAAAGTTTCAAAGGCTTGCTGGCAGTTTTCATCAAAAATAAAAGGGTTATCAAGCATTAGTAGATTACTCAAAGGTTTAGCTATTTTTGAAAAATCCTTGATAAACCTTCTGTAGAATCCGGCATGCCCCAAGAAACTTCTAACAGATTTCACATTAATTGGTGGAAGGAGTTTTTCTATGACTTCAACCTTTGCCCTATCAACCTCTATCCCTTTTTTTGAAACTTTATGGCCAAGAACAATCCCTTCGGGTACCACGAAGTGGCATTTCTCCCAGTTCAAAACTAAATTAGTTTCTTGGCACCATTTTAAGACAAGGGTTAAATGGTTTAGGCAAGCATTGAAATTATCACCAAAAACAGAGAAGTCGTCCATAAAGACTTCTAAAAACTTTTCGACCATATCAGAGAAAATGGAGAGTATACACCTTTGAAATGTGGCAGGGGCGTTGCAGAGCCCAAAGGGCATCCTCCGGTATGCAAAGATGGTGCATGAATTGTGAATCACACTTTTCACAACGCGTACCACTAACCAGCAAGTGCACTGGGTCGTCCAAGTAATACCTTACGTGAGTAAGGGTCGAATCCCACGGAGATTGTTGGTTTGAAGCAATCTATGATTATCTTGTAATTCTTAGTCAGGAAGTCAGTTATGTTTATCAGTTGAATTGTGAATAACCGAGAGAGCATAAATTAAAGATTACTTGTTATGTAGTAATGGAGAATATGTTGGAGTTTTGGAGATGCTTTGTCTTCTGAATCTCTGCTTTCCTCTGTCTTCTGACTCACGCACGCACGTCCTCCTATGGCAAGCTGTGTGTTGGTGGATCACCGTTGTCAATGGCTACCTTCCATCCTTCCAGTGAAAACTACGCTCACGCGCTCTGTCACAGCACGGCTAATCACCGGTTGGTTCTCGATCCAGTTGGAATAGGATTTACTATCCTTTTGCATCTGTCACTAACGCCCAGCCTTCAGGAGTTTGAAGCTCGTCACAGTCACTCAATCCTTGAATCCTACTCGGAATACCACAGACAAGGTTTAGACTTTCCGGATTCTCATGAATGCCGCCATCAGTTCTAGCTTATACCACGGAGATTCTGATTAAGAGATCTCAGAGATACTCATTCAATCGGATATAGAACGGAGGTGGTTGTCAGGCACACGTTCATGGTTTGAGGAAGGTGATGAATGTCACTGATCATCACCTTCATCACAGTTAAGCGCGAATGAACATCTTAGATAGGAACAAGCGTGTTTGAATAGAAAACAGAAATACTTGCATTAATTCATCGAGACACAGCAGAGCTCCTCACCCCCAACAATGGGGTTTAGAGACTCATGCCGTCAGAGAATACAAAGTTTAGATCTGAAATGTCATGAGATACAAAATAAGTCTCTAAAAGTTGTTTAAATACTAAACTAGTAGCCTAGGTTTACAAAAATTGGATAAACTATGATGGATGATGCAGAAATTCACTTCTGGGGCCCACTTCTGTGTGCTGGGGCCCACTTGGTGTGTGCTGGGGCTGAGACTTAAGCAATTCATGTGCAGAGGCCATTTGTGGAGTTGAACGCCAGTTTTTGTGCCAGTTTGGGCGTTCAACTCCAGTTTTTGATCCTTTTCTGGCGCTGGACGCCAGAATTGGGCAGAGGACTGGCGTTGAACGCCAGTTTACGTCGTTTATTCTTGTGCAAAGTATGGACTATTATATATCGCTGGAAAGCCCTGGATGTCTACTTTCCAACGCAATTGGAAGCACGCCATTTCGAATTATGTATCTCCAGAAAATCCACTTTGAGTGCAGGGAGGTCAGAATCCAATAGGATCAGCAGTCCTTTTTCAGCCTGAATCAGTTTTTTGCTCAGCTCCTTCAATTTCAGCCAAAAAAATACTTGAAATTACAGAAAAACACACACTCATAGTAAAGTCCAGAAATATGAATTTTTCCTAAAAAATAATAAAAATAGACTAAAAACTAACTAAAACATACTCAAAACTATATGAAATTATCCCCAAAAAGCGTATAAAATATCCGCTCATCACAACACCAAACTTAAACTGTTGCTTGTCCTCAAGCAACTAGACAAATAAAATAGAAGACTAATAGGTTGAGAAGCAATAATATCTCAGAGTTTTTGATTGAAGCTCAGATCCTAATTAGATGAGCGGGACTAGTAGCTTTTTGCTTCTGAACAGTTTTGGCATCTCACTTTATCCATTGAAGCTCAGAGTGATTGGCATATATAGGAACTCAGAATTCAGATAGTGTTATTGATTCTCTTAGTTCAGTGTGATGATTCTTGAACACAGCTTCTTTATGAGTCTTGGCCGTGGCCCTAAGCACTTTGTTTTCCAGTATTACTACCGGATACATAAATGCCACAGACACATAACTGGGTGAAACTTTTCAGATTGTGACTCAGCTTTGCTAAAGTCCCCAATTAGAGGTGTCCAGAGTTCTTAAGCACACTCTTCTTTTTGCTTTGGACCTTGACTTTAACCGCTCAGTCTCAAGTTTTCACTTGACACCTGCACGCCACAAGCACATGGTTAGGGACAGCTTGGTTTAGCCGCTTAGACCAGGATTTTAGTCCTTTAGGCCCTCCTATCCACTGATGCTCAAAGCCTTGGGATCCTTTTTATTTGCCCTTGCCTTTTGGTTTTAAGAGCTTTTGGCTTTTTCTGCTTGCTTTTTTTTTTTTTTTTGCAAGCTTTGTTCTTTGCTGCTTTTTCTTGCTTCAAGAATCATTTTTATGATTTTTCAGATTATCAATAACATGTCTCATGTTCATCATTCTTTCAAGAGCCAACATATTTAACAGTCTTAAACAACAAATTCAAAAGACATATGCACTGTTCAAGCATTCATTCAGAAGATAGAAAGCATTGCCACCACATTTAACCAATTAGAATTTCTTTTATTAAACTCAAAATTTTATTGCTTCTTATTCAAAAGATCTACTATTTTATTCATGTTTAATGATGATGAGAAAATAAACTATAGCTTAATTGGAGATAAAATCAAATAGATACTAATTACTATTATATGACTTCTAAGGTAAACTTTTATAAGGACACTGTCACAGAGTTAAGGCAGAAATTGGAAATTAACAACCTTTATTCTGGGGCACGGGGGTTCCTCTGATCCTTGGGATGCTTGGTATTACAAGAAGACTTTTGGCGCTTCAGTTCCCTTAAGTCACGCCCTGCTCCTCTTGTTCTTTAAACATATAGGTCAGCATTTGACTGTGTTCCTTCTGTTGTTTTATTATTTGCTCCATAGCTTCCTGTATCTTGGTGACAGACGTCTCAAGATATTCCCAATATTCTGCTTGAGGAATCTCTGGGAGGAATTCCTGTGCTCTCTTCTTGATAGGATCCTCCTGTGCTTGTTGTCTCTCCATTGATGCTTTGGTGATTGACTTTTCAATTAGGATATATTCAGTTATTCCCATCTTGACTCCAGCGTCCTTGCAGAGCAGAGAAATCACGCTTGGATAAGCCAACCTGGCCTCTTTGAATTTTTATTAGCAATCTTGTAGAGTTCAATGGAAATTAGCTGATGAACCTCCACTTCCTTCCCCGTCATGATGCAATGAATCATCACTGCTCTTTTAACTGTGACTTCAGAACGGTTGCTAGTGGGCAACAGAGAACGCCCAATGAAGTCCAGCCATCCTCTGGCAACTGGTTTGAAATCCTCTCTCTTGAGTTGATTTGGAACGCCCTTTGTGTTGGTGGTCCACCTGGCTCCAGGGATACATATGTCCTCTAGAATCTTATCCAGGCCAATGTCTGCTCTCATCATCCTCCTGTTGAAGCAGTCTGGATCATCCTTTAGCTGAGGTAGCTTTAATATCTCTCTGATCTTGTCAGGGGTGGTATGAACAATCTTTCCCCTGACCATGGTCCAAAATTCGTAGCAGGCAGTTCCAGATAGTCTTTGCTTGTCAGTCTGCCACATATTAGCATAGAACTCCTGGACCATGTTCCTTCCTACTTTTGTTTCAGGATTAGCCAGGACTTCCCAGTTCCTGATTCGAATTTGCTCCTGGATCTCCGGATATTCGTCTTCTTTCAGATCGAATCTAACTTCCGGGATCACTGATCTCAGACCCATTACTTTAAGATAATGGTCTGAATGTTCTTTAGATAAGAACTTCCCTTGATTCCAAAGTGGTTTTGGAACGCTCTCTTTCTTGCCTCTTGGAGTGGATTGTTTTCCTTTGGGAGCCATGATCTTAGTGATCTCGGATAAACACACCAAACTTAGAGGTTTGCTTGTCCTCAAGCAAAAGAAAAGAAAGGAGAGGGATAGAAGGAGATCGAGGTGCACTTGTTGATGGAGGAGGGGGGAGGCCGAACCCAATTTTAAAGGGGTGGGGGGTGGGTTTTCGAAAAATTGGAGGAGATAAGATAAAAAGATTGAGTTGAAAAAGATAAGATAGAAGATAGAGTTTAATTTTGAAAAGATATGATAGATTTTTGAAAAGATAACTCTGAATTTTGAGAAAGATAATATGGATATTTGAAAAAGATATGGATTAGTTGAAAAGATTTTTGAGTGAAAAAGATAGATTTGTTTTCAGAAAAGATTTTGAAAAGGTTGGATTGAATTTGGAAAGATGGGTTTTTTGAAATTAAGGATTTTAGAAATCAGGGTTCTTGACATGTTCATGTAAAAATCATGCATTGATGCATAAAATTTGAAATTAGAATGGAAATACGTGTAGGATAAATGGATTTGGCTCCTCCCTGTCTTCCTGGCGTTTGAACGCCCAAACACTGCTTGTTTTGGGCGTTCAACGCCCAAATGCTGATCTCCTGGGCGTTCAGCGCCCAGTTGCTGCCATTACTGGCGTTCAACGCCCATTGGGTGCCTGTTTCTGGCGTTGAACGCCTAGATTGCTGCCCTTACTGGCGTTCAGCGCCCAGTGGGTGCCCATTTTGGGCGCTGAACGCCCAAAATGCCCCTTTACGGGCGTTTTCTTGCCATTGAGCTCCCTATCTCTGTTTTGTGCGCAGATTCCTTCTGTAACCCTGTAAACTTATACAAATGATTCTGTACCTTAGTGTCAGTGAACTTTATATAAACAAATAAAAATAAAAATAGGGCAAAAATGCTTAGAGGATTGATGCCCCATGGCTGGGTTGCCTCCCAGCAAGCGCTTCTTTATTGTCTTTAGCTGGACCTTGCTGAGCTTTTAATCTAGCTTCAGCCTTGAGCATTCTTGCTCAATGTTGCCTTCAAGATAATGCTTGATTCTCTGTCCATTGACAATGAACTTCTTATCAGAATCAATATCTGAAGCTCCACATAACCATATGGTGACACACTTGTAATCACGTATGGTCCCCTCCACCGGATTTCAGTTTCCCGGGGAATAGCCTGAGTCTAGAGTTAAACAACAGGACCTTCTGTCCTGGTTCAAAGATTCTAGATGACAGCTTTCTGTCATGCCATTTTTTTTATTTTTCTTTATAAAGCTTGGCATTTTCGAAAGCTGTGAATCTGAATTCCTCTAGCTCATTTACTGGAGCAATCGTTTTTCTCCTGCTAATTTGGCATCAAAGTTTAGGAACTGGTTGCCCAGTAGGCTTATGTTCCAGTTCCACGGGCAAGTGCATGCCTTACCATACACAGTTGGTATGGAGAGGTCCCTATAGGGGTCTTGAATGCTGTTCTGTAAGCCCACAGAGCATCATCCAAGCTCCTGCCCAATCCTTTCTACGGGTATTTACTGTCCGTTCCAGGATTCTCTTTAATTCTCTATTAGAGACTTCAGCTTGCCCATTGGTTTGTGGATGATATGGAGTGGCACTTGTGGCGAATTCCAACCGAACCATGGCAGAGTAAAGCTGTTTATTGCAGAAGTGAGTGCCCCATCACTGATTAACACTCTAGGGACACCAAACCTGCTAAAGATATGTTTCTGGAGGAACTTCAGCACTGTTTTAGTATCATTGGTGGGTGTGGCAATAGCCTCAACCCATTTTGATACATAGTCAACTGCCACCAGAATATAAGTGTTTGAGTATGATGGTGGAAAGGTCCCATGAAGTCAATTCCCCATACATCAAACAACTCTATTTCCAAGATTCCTTGTTGAGGCATGGCGTAACCATGAGGCAGATTACCAGCTCTTTGGCAACTGTCACAATTACGTACAAACTCTCGGGAATCTTTATAGAGTGTGGGCCAATAGAAGCCACATTGGAGGACCTTGGTGGCTGTTCGCTCACCTCCGAAATGGCCTCCATATTGAGATCCATGGCAATGCCATAGGATTTCTGTGCTTCCTCTCTGGGGACACACCTACGGATAATTCCGTCTGCACATCTCTTAAAGAGATAGGGTTCATCCCACAAGTAGTACTTTGCATCAGTAACTAATTTCTTCTTTTGTATTCTATTGTACTCCTTGGGTATGAACCTTGCAGCTTTATAGTTTGCAATATCGGAAACCATGGTGCTTCCTGAATGGCAATAGATGCTCATCAGGGAACGTCTCAGAGATCTCAAGAAAGGGGAGGGACGTCCCTTCCACTGGCTCTATCCGGGACAGATGATCAGCACTTGGTTCTCTGTCCCTTTCTGTCTCTTATTTCTATATCAAACTCTTGCAGAAGCAATACCCATCTGATGAGCCTGAGTTTTGAATCCTACTTTGTGAGTAGATATTAAGAGCAGCATGGTCAGTGTACACAATCACTTTGATCCTACTAAGTAGGATCTGAACTTGTCAATGGCGTAAACCACTGCAAGTATTCTTTTCTATGGTTGTGTAATTTTTCTGGGCATCATTTAAAACGCGACTGGCATAATAAATGACATGCAGAAGCTTGTCATGCCTCTGTCCCAATACTGCACCAATGGCATGATCACTGGCATCACACATTAGCTCAAATGGTAATGTCCAGTCTGGTGCAGAAATGACTGGTGCTGTGACCAGCTTAGCTTTCAGCGTTTCAAACGCCTGCAGGCACTCTGTGTCAAACACAAATGGGTGTCAGCAGCTAGCAGATTGCTTAGAGGTTTTGCGATTTTTGAAAAATCCTTTATAAACCTCCTATAGAATCCTGCATGCCCAGAAAGCTTCTGATTGCCTTAACATTGGCAGGTGGTGGTAATTTTTCAATTACCTCTATTTTTGCTTGATCCACCTCTATTCCCTTGTTTGAGATTTTATGCCCAAGAACAATTCCTTCAGTCACCATGAAGTGACACTTTTCCCAGTTTAAAACTAGGTTGGTTTCTTGGCATCT
>NC_092055.1:53293911-53371502 GCF_003086295.3 Arachis hypogaea
AAAAATGCTTTTTCTCCCATCCAATTGTAAAAGTGCTTATTGATTCTAAGCTTGGCTATATATACATATATGACTCCTTCAGAATTGATTAATTAACTACCTGTAAGCTTATATATGAGGTGAATAAATTAGAATTGCATGATGCATTTAAGTAGTTGTATTTAATTAGATTGCATTGCATGACTTCCATCACTTCAACCTTACTTATTACCTTGGATTTAGCATAAGGACATGCTATTGTTTAAGTGTGGGAAGGTGAAACCCATATTTATCGATATATTTGTGCTTAGTTTGAGTGATTTATTCATACCTTCACCCACTTATTCATGTTAATTGCATGGTTTTAATTTCCCTTCCTTATTATTAATTGTATGTGAAAAACATGTTTCCTATGCTTTTAAATTAATATTTTAATCACCTTTAATTCCATTCGATGCCGGATAGTGTGTTGAGTAGTTTTTAGATCTCTAAGGTAGAATGACTTAAGGATGAAAGGAAACATACAAAAAATGGGAAGGAAAGCACAAAACGGAGCTTCTGAAGAAAAACTGACATCCACTCGATCCATGGGAGACGCGACGCATGCCAAGCGCAAGAAGCAGCGACGCGGCTGCATGACTGACGCGGACCGCGCGCCTTAAGCAAAACGCACATGACGCGGTCGCATTACTGATGCGACCGGTGACAAAAAAGCTCGAATGACCGATCGCGTGACCACGCAGACGCGTGAAAGGCCACACACCAGAATTGCAGAAAATGCTTCCAGCGATTTTTCATGTAGAGCTGACAATTTTGGAACGCTTTGATTCCATTTAATTAATTTAGTTGAAGAGTTCTCCTTCTCTCTTCTTTAGGATTATATTAGATTTAGATATTATTTTTCTGATTATTCTGATCGTTCAATTCTTTTATTTCTTGCAAGCTACTATGAATCCTTCATTTTACAGATACTCTTTATAATGTTATTTATATTGTTAATATTATTTCTTATTCATGCTATTGTTACTTTACTCTGAATACATTTATTCCAAGTAGATTTTTTCTCCTTTGTTTGGTTAAGAAATCAGTAACTCAGGAGTTATCCAATTCAACAGCATAATTGATAATTGTTATCTTTGTTAATTGAATTGAACTTTCATAATCCCAATCTTTTTTTAGAAATAAATAGGATTCGAGAGCAACCAATTAATCCCTTGACCTTCCTTTATCTTATTAAAGGTTAACAAAGTGGAATTAGGATTCAACCATCATCATCATTGATAAGGATAGCTAGGATAGGACCTCTAATTTCTCATACCTTACCAAGAGTTTGCTTTACAGTATTTATTTATTTCAATTGCCATTTAATTTACTTGTCATTAAATTACTTGTTCCTCATTCTTGAAACCCCAATTTTACAATCTCCATAACAATAAAAAGAACATACTTCCCTGCAGTTCCTTGAGAAGACGACCGAGGTTAAATACTCGGTTATGAATTTTAAGGGGTTTGTTACTTGTGACAACCAAAATGTTTGCACGAAAGGGATTTTCGTTGGTTTAGAAACTATATCTACAACGCAACTATTTTTATAACTGGTGCAAGAATTATGAATCACACTTTTCACAACTCGTACCACTGACCAGCAAGTGCACTGGGTCGTCCAAGTAATACCTTACGTGAGTAAGGGTCGAATCCCACGGAGATTGTTGGTTTGAAGCAATCTATGGTTATCTTGTAAATCTTAGTCAGGAAGTCAATTATGTTTATCAGTTGAATTACGAACAACCAAGAGAGCATAAATTAAAGGTTACTTGTTGTGCAGTAATGGTGAATATGTTGGAGTGTTGGACGTGCTTTGTCTTCTGAATCTCTGCTTTCCTCTGTCTTCTGATTCATGCACGCACGTCCTTCTATGGCAAGCTGTGTGTTGGTGGATCACCGTTGTCAATGGCTACCTTCCATCCTTCCAGTGAAAACTACGCTCACGCACTCTGTCACAGCACGGCTAATCACCGGTTGTTCTCGATCCGGTTGGAATAGGATTCACTATCCTTTTGCATCTGTCACTAACGCCCAGCCTTCAGGAGTTTGAAGCTCGTCACAGTCATTCAATCCTTGAATCCTACTCGGAATACCACAGACAAGGTTTAGACTTTCCGGATTCTTATGAATGCCGCCATCATTCTAGCTATACACGGAGATTCTAATTAAGGAATCTAAGAGATACTCATTCAATCGTATATAGAACGGAGGTGGTTGTCAGGCACACGTTCATGAATTGAGAAGGTGATGAGTGTCACAGATCATCACCTCCATCACAGTTAAGCGCGAATGAACATCTTAGATAGGAACAAGCGTGTTTGAATGGAAAACAGAAATACTTGCATTAATTCATCGAGACACAGCAGAGCTCCTCACCCCCAACAATGGGTTTAGAGACTCATGCCATCAGAGAATACAAAGTTTAGATCTAAAATGTCATGAGATTCAAATAAGTCTCTAAAAGTTGTTTAAATACTAAACTAGTAGCCTAGGGTTACAAAATATGAGTAGACTATGATGGATGATGCAGAAATCCACTTCTGGGGCCCACATGGTGTGTGCTGGGCTGAGACTTAAGCAATTCACGTGCAGAGGCCATTTGTGGAGTTGAACGCCAGTTTTATGCCAGTTTGGGCGTTCAACTCCAGCTTTTGATCCTTTTCTGGCGCTGGACGCCAGAATTGGGCAGAGAACTGGCGTTGAACGCCAGTTTACGTCGTCTGTGCAAAGTATGGACTATTATATATTGCTGGAAATCCCTGGATGTCTACTTTCCAACACAATTGGAAGCATGCCATTTCGAGTTCTGTAGCTCCAGAAAATCCACTTTGAGTGCAGGGAGGTCAGAATCCAACAGCATCAGCAGTCCTTTTTCAGCCTGAATCAGATTTTTGCTCAGCTCCCTCAATTTCAGCCAGAAAAATACCTGAAATTACAAAAAAACACACAACTCATAGTAAAGTCCAGAAATATGAATTTTTCCTAAAAACTAATGAAAATAGACTAAAAACTAACTAAAACATACTCAAAACTATATGAAATTAACTCCAAAAAGCGTATAAAATATCCGCTCTTCACAACACCAAACTTAAACTGTTGCTTGTCCTCAAGCAACTAGACAAATAAAATAGAAGACTAATAGGTTGAGAAGCAATAATATCTCAGAGTTTTTGAGTGGAGCTCAGACTCTAATTAGATGAGCGGGACTAGTAGCTTTTTGCTTCTGAACAGTTTTGGCATCTCACTTTATCCATTGAAGCTCAGAGTGATTGGCATCTATAGGAACTTAGAATTCAGATAGTGTTATTGATTCTCCTATTTCAGTGTGATGATTCTTGAACACAGCTATTTTATGAGTCTTGGCCGTGGCCCTAAGCACTTTGTTTTCCAGTATTACCACCAGATACATAAATGCCACAGACACATAATTGGGTGAACCTTTTAGATTGTGACTCAGCTTTGCTAAAGTCCCCAATTAGAGGTGTCCAGAGTTCTTAAGCACACTCTTCTTTTTGCTTTGGACCTTGACTTTAACCGCTCAGTCTCAAGTTTTCACTTGACACCTTCACGCCACAAGCACATGGTTAGGGACAGCTTGGTTTAGCCGCTTAGACCAGAATTTTATTCCTTTACGCCCTCCTATCCACTGATGCTCAAAGCCTTGGGATCCTTTTTATTTGCCCTTGCCTTTTGGTTTTAAGGGTTATTGGCTGTTTGCTCTTGCCTCTTGGTTTTAAGAGCTTTTGGCTTTTTCTGCTTGCTTTTTCTTTTTCTTTCTATATATATATATATTTTTTTTTCTGCAAGCTTTGTTCTTTGCTGCTTTTTCTTGCTTCAAGAATCATTTTTATTATTTTTCAGATTATCAATAACATGTCTCATGTTCATCATTCTTTCAAGAGCCAACATATTTAACAGTCTTAAACAACAAATTCAAAAGACATATACACTGTTCAAGCATTCATTCAGAAGACAGAAAGCATTGCCACCACATGTTACTAATTAGAATTTTTCTTATTAAAAACTCGAAAGTTTATTGCCTCTTATTCAAAAGATCTACTATTTTATTCATGTTTGCTGATGATGAGAAAAATAGACTATAACTTAATTGGGGATAAAATCAAACTAGACACTAATTACTACTAATGATCATGTAATGAAGACACAAACATAGATAAGCACTTATCATAGAGAAAACGAAAAACAGAGAAAGTAAGAACAAGGAATGAGTCCACCTTAGTGATGATGGCATTTCCTTCTTGAGGCACCAATGATGTTCTTGAGCTCTTTTATGTCTCTTCCTTGCCTTTGTGGCTTGATTCCTAGTGATTTTTGGTATTTCTATCCTCAGTTGCTTCCAATAATTATGTGGAGGGAAGTGCATCCACTGAGGTATCTCTTGATTTGCAGCCACATGTTCTACCACTGAGCTATAGATCCTTCACATAATTGTTTTACCACACCAAACATAGAATGTTGCTCGCCCTCGAGCAAAAGAAGAGGGAATATATAAAGAAGAAGATGTGGAAAGAAAAAACTAGGATTATGAGGAGGGAAGGTGGGGATCCTGTGGGATCCACAGATCTTGAAATGATCCTGTGAGGTCCATAGATCTTGAGGTGTCAAGGCATTTACATCCCTGCACCAATGTGGGCATGCAAAATGCCCTTGTACACAACTCTGGGCGTTCAGCGCCAGGTTGGTGCCCATTTTGGGCGTTCAATGCCGATTTACTAGCCATTTCTGGCGTTGAACGCCAGAACCATGCTTGTTCTAGGCGTTCAGCGCCAGGATGTTGCCCATTTTGGGCGTTCAGCGCCAGAACCATGCTCTGTTCTGGCGTTGAACGCCAGACAGGTGCTTCCTCCAGGGTGTGATTTTTCTTCTGCTGTTTTTGATTCCGTTTTCAATTTTTAATATTTATTTTGTGACTCCACATGATCATGAACCTAATAAAACATGAAAAACCATGAAAATAAATAAAAATTGGGTTGCCTCCCAACAAGCGCTTTTTTTAATGTCCTTAGCTGGACCTTGCTGAGCTTTTAATCTAGCTTTAGCCTTGAGCATTCTTGCTCAATGTTGCCTTCAAGATAATGCTTGATTCTCTATCCATTGACAATGAACTTCTTATCAGAATCAATATCTTGAAGCTCCACATAACCATATGGTGATACACTTGTAATCACGTATTGTCCCCTCCACCGGGATTTTAGTTTTCCGGGGAATAGCCTGAGTCTAGAGTTAAACAACAGAACCTTCTGTCCTGGTTCAAAGATTTTAGATGACAGCTTTCTGTCATGCCACTTTTTTTATTTTTCTTTATATAGCTTGGCATTTTCGAAAGCTGTGAATCTGAACTCCTCTAGCTCATTTAGCTGGAGCAATCTTTTTTCTCCTGCTAATTTGGCATCAAAGTTTAGGAATCTGGTTGCCCAGTAGGCCTTATGTTCCAGTTCCACGGGCAGGTGACATGCCTTACCATACACCAGTTGGTATGGAGAGGTCCCTATAGGGGTCTTGAATGCTGTTCTGTAAGCCCACAGAGCATCATCCAAGCTCCGTGCCCAATCCTTTCTACGGGTATTTACTGTCCATTCCAGGATTCTCTTTAATTCTCTATTAGAGACTTCAGCTTGCCCATTGGTTTGTGGATGATATGGAGTGGCCACCTTATGGCAAATTCCATACCGAACCATGGCAGAGTAAAGCTGTTTATTGCAGAAGTGAGTGCCCCCATCACTGATTAGTACTCTAGGGACACCAAACCTGCTAAAGATATGTTTCTGGAGGAACTTCAGCACTGTTTTAGTATCATTGGTGGGTGTGGCAATAGCCTCAACCCATTTTGATACATAGTCAACTGCCACCAGAATATAAGTGTTTGAGTGTGATGGTGGGAAAGGTCCCATGAAGTCAATTCCCCATACGTCAAACAACTCAATTTCCAAGATTCCTTGTTGAGGCATGGCGTAACCATGAGGCAGGTTACCAGCTCTTTGGCAACTATCACAATTACGTACAAACTCTCGGGAATCTTTATAGAGTGTGGGCCAATAGAAGCCACATTGGAGGACCTTGGTGGCTGTTCGCTCACCTCCAAAATGGCCTCCATATTGAGATCCGTGGTAATGCCACAGGATCCTCTGTGCTTCTTCTCTAGGCACACACCTACGGATAATTCCGTCTGCACATCTCTTAAAGAGATAAGGTTCATCCCACAAGTAGTACTTTGCATCACTAATTAATTTTTTCTTTTGTATCCTGTTGTACTCCTTGGGTATGAACCTTGCAGCTTTATAGTTTGCAGTATCGGCAAACCATGGTGCTTCCTGAATGGCGAATAAATGCTCATCAGGAAACGTCTCAGAGATCTCAATAGAAGGGAGGGACGTCCCTTCCACTGGCTCTATCCGGGACAGATGATCAGCCACTTGGTTCTCTGTCCCTTTTCTGTCTCTTATTTCTATATCAAACTCTTGCAGAAGTAATACCCATCTGATGAGCCTGGGTTTTGAATCCTGCTTTGTGAGTAGATATTTAAGAGCAGCATGGTCAGTATACACAATCACTTTTGATCCTACTAAGTATGATCTGAACTTGTCAATGGCGTAAACCACTGCAAGTAGTTCTTTTTCTGTGGTTGTGTAATTTTTCTGGGCATCATTTAGAACGCGACTGGCATAATAAATGACATGCAGAAGCTTGTCATGCCTCTGTCCCAATACTGCACCAATGGCATGATCACTGGCATCACACATTAGCTCAAATGGTAATGTCCAGTCTGGTACAGAAATGACTGGTGCTGTGACCAGCTTAGCTTTCAGCGTTTCAAACGCCTGCAGGCACTTTGTGTCAAACACAAATGGCGTGTCAGCAGCTAGCAGATTGTTTAGAGGTTTTGCGATTTTTGAAAAATCCTTTATAAACCTCCTATAAAATCCTGCATGCCCTAGAAAGCTTCTGATTGCCTTAACATTGGCAGGTGGTGGTAATTTTTCAATTACCTCTATTTTTGCCTGATCCACCTCTATTCCCTTGTTTGAGATTTTATGCCCAAGAACAATTCCTTCAGTCACCATGAAGTGACACTTTTCCCAGTTTAAAACTAGGTTGGTTTCTTGGCATCTTTTCAGAACAAGTTTCAGGTGATCAAGACAGGAGCTGAATGAGTCTCCATATACTGAGAAGTCATCCATGAAGACTTCCAGAAATTTTTCCACCATGTCAGAGAAAATAGAGAGCATGCATCTCTGGAAGGTTGCAGGCGCATTACATAGCCCAAATGGCATCTTTCTATAAGCAAACACTCCGGATGGACATGTGAATGCTGTTTTCTCTTGATCCTGGGGATCTATTGCAATCTGGTTATAACCTGAGTAGCCATCCAAAAAGCAGTAATAATCATGACCTGCTAGTCTTTCTAGCATCTGGTCTATGAATGGTAAAGGAAAATGATCCTTTCTGGTGGCTGTATTGAGCCTTCTGTAGTCAATACACATGCGCCACCCTGTAACTGTTCTTGTAGGAACCAGTTCATTTTTTTCATTATGAATCACTGTCATGCCTCCCTTTTTTGGGACGACTTGAACAGGGCTCACCCAGGGGCTATCAGAAATGGGATAAATAATCCCAGCCTCTAGTAATTTGGTGACCTATTTCTGCACCACTTCCTTCATGGCTGGATTTAGCCACCTCTGTGGTTGAACCACTGGTTTGGCATTATCCTCCAATAGGATTTTGTGCATGCATCTAGCTGGGCTTATGCCCTTAAGGTCACCTATGGACCACCCAAGAGCTGTCTTGTGTGTCCTTAGCACTTGAATAAGTGCTTCCTCTTCCTGTGAACTTAGAGCAGAGCTTATGATCACTGGAAAAGTATCACCTTCTCCTAGAAATGCATATTTCAATGATGGTGGTAATGGCTTGAGCTCGGGTTTAGGAGGTTTTTCCTCTTTTAGAAGAAATTTCAGAGGCTCTTTCATGTCTTCTGAATCCTCCAAATCAGGCTGAACATCTTTAAAGATGTCTTCCAACTCTAATTCGAGACTCTCAGCCATGTTGATCTCTTCTACCAAGGAGTCAATAAGATCAACTTTCATGCAATCTGTTGATGTGTCTGGATGCTGCATGGCTTTGACAGCGTTCAACTTGAACTCATCATCATTGACTCTCAGGGTTATTTCCCCCTGTTGGACGTCAATGAGGGATCGTCCAGTTGCTAGGAGGGGTCTTCCTAGAATGAGAGTAGTACTCTTGTGCTCCTCCATTTCCAGCACAACAAAGTCAGTGGGAAAGGCGAATGGCCCAACTCTGACAATCATGTCCTCAATCACGCCTGATGGGTATTTAGTGGAACCATCAGTAAGTTGGAGACATATCCGGGTTGGTTTAACTTCTTCAGTTAAGCCAAGCTTCCTGATAGTGTATGCAGGTATTAGGTTGATGCTTGCCCCAAGATCGCATAAAGCTGTCTTGGTGCAATTATCTTCTAATATGCATGGTATCGGAAAGCTCCCAGGGTCTTTAAGCTTTTCAGGAAAGCTCTTCAGAATGACTGCACTGCATTCTTCAGTGAGGAGAACTCTTTCTGTTTCTCTCCAATCCTTCTTATGACTCAAGATCTCTTTCATGAACTTGGCATAAGAAGGTATTTGCTCAAGTGCCTCTGCAAATGGAATCTTTATTTCAAGAGTCCTGAGATAATCTGCAAAGCGAGCAAATTGCTTATCCTACTCCTCTTTCCGGAGTTTTTGAGGATAAGGTATCTTGGCTTTATATTCTTCAACCTTAGTTGCTGCAGGTTTATTGCCTACAGAAGTGGTTGAAGAAGCCTTTTTAGAGGGGTTGTTATCAGCACTTGTGTGTGTCTGATCCCTCACTGGCGATTGAGTGCCAGAGTTAGAAGCTGGAGTGAAACTGGATGCCAGCTCCTTGTCTGCTCCTGGCGTCTGAACGCCAGAGCTGTGCCCATTTTGGGCGTTCAGCGCCAGATCTTGCCCATTTTGGGCGTTCAACGCCAGATTCTTGCCCATTTCTGGCGTTGAACGCCAATCCTGCCTTGTTTCTGGCGTTGAACGCCAGTTGTGGGCATGGTCTGGGCGTTCAGCGCCAGCCTTCCACCAATTTTCTGGCGTTTTAGCGCCAGAATTATTTTTCCCTGGGCTCTTACTGTCCTCAGGTGAATCTTTGGTGGGTTGCTCATTTCTTGACTTTTTGCTACCTTGAGGTGAGATATTTAATGTCTTCCCACTTCTTAATTGAACTGCTTGGCATTCTTCTGTTATTTGCCTTGACAGCTGCTGCTTTGTTTGCTTAAACTGTTCTTCCATATGTATATTAGCCATCCTTGTCTCTTGTAATCTATCTTTGAATTCGGCTAACTGCCTTGTTAGGAAGTCCAATTGCTGATTGAATTCAGCAGCTTGTTCTACAGGACTGAGTTCAGCAGTTGCTGTTTTAACCTCTTCTTTCATGGAAGGGTCACTGCTTAGATACAGATGCTGATTCCTAGCAACTGTATCAATGAGCTCTTGAGCCTCTTCAATTGTCTTTCTCATGTGGATAGATCCACCAGCTGAGTAATCTAGAGACATCTGAGCTCCTTCTGCAAGCCCATAGTAGAAGATGTCTAACTGAACCCACTCTGAAAACATTTTAGAGGGGCATTTTCGTAGCATCTCTCTGTATCTCTCCCAGGCATCATAAAGGGATTCATTATCTCCTTGTTTAAAGCCTTGGATGTCCAGCCTTAGCTGTGTCATCCTTTTTGGAGGGAAATATTGATTCAGGAATTTTTCTGTCAGCTGTTTCCATGTCCTTATGCTGGCCTTAGGTTGGTTATTCAACCACCTCTTAGCTTGATCTTTTACAGCAAATGGAAACAGCAATAGTCTGTAGACATCCTGATCTATTTTTTTATCATGTACTGTGTCAGCAATCTGCAGAAACTGTGCCAGAAACTCTGTAGGTTCTTCCTGTGGAAGACCGGAATACTGGCAACTTTGCTGCACCATGATAATGAGCTGAGGATTCAACTCAAAGCTACTGACTCCAATGGAGGGTATGCAGATACTACTCCCATATGAAGCAGTAGAGGGGTTAGAATATGACCCCAGAGTCCTCCTGGACTGTTCATTTCCGCTTAGGTCCATGATGGAGAAAGGGAGATGATGTAAAATAAAAAAAAATATATTTTTTTATTTATTTATTAATTTATTTCGAAAATAAAATAAATCAAAATAAAATAAATAAAAATGAGTAAAAGATTTTCGAAAAAGTGAGGAGAGAGAAAGTGGTTAGGAGATTTTGAAAAAGATATGATCTGGAAAAGATTTTAAATTTTTTTTTTTTAAATTCTGAAATTTTTTTTTTTAAATAATTTTCGAAAATTTGTTTTAAAAATAGAGAGAAAAGATATTTTTGAATTTAGTGAGGAAAGAGAAAAACAATAAGATAGCACAAGATTTAAAATTTTTAGATCTAATGCTCCTTGTTTTTGAAAATTTTGGAGGGAAAACACCAAGGAACACCAAACTTAAAATTTTTAGAAAACCAAACCAAAATTTTCGAAAATCAAGGGAAATCAACAGGAAAACACCAAACTTAAAGTTTGGCACAAAATTTAATAGAGAAAAATATTATTTATGAAAAAGAAGGTTTTGAAAAGAATATAAAAGACTTTAACCCAATTACCAAGAACACAGATTAACGCTCTAGCCAAATGAGTTATGGAAATTTTCGAAAATTTTAAGAAAAATCAACAAGAAAACACCAAACTTAAAGTTTGGCACAGGATTTAATAGAAAAATTATTTTTGAAAAAGGTTTTAAAAATATGATAGCCAATTACCATGAACATAAACACCACGTTCTAACTAACTGAGCTATAAATTTAAAGTGTTTTAACAAGGGATAAATAATAAAAGACTCTAAACCAAAAAAAAAAAAGAAATTTTTCCTAATCTAAGCAACAAAATAAACCGTTAGTTGTCCAAACACGAACAATCCCCGGCAACGGCGCCAAAAACTTGGTGCAAGAATTATGAATCACACTTTTCACAACTCGTACCACTGACCAGCAAGTGCACTGGGTCGTCCAAGTAATACCTTACGTGAGTAAGGGTCGAATCCCACGGAGATTGTTGGTTTGAAGCAATCTATGGTTATCTTGTAAATCTTAGTCAGGAAGTCAATTATGTTTATCAGTTGAATTACGAACAACCAAGAGAGCATAAATTAAAGGTTACTTGTGCAGTAATGGTGAATATGTTGGAGTGTTGGACGTGCTTTGTCTTCTGAATCTCTGCTTTCCTCTGTCTTCTGATTCACGCACGCACGTCCTTCTATGGCAAGCTGTGTGTTGGTGGATCACCGTTGTCAATGGCTACCTTCCATCCTTCCAGTGAAAACTACGCTCACGCGCTCTGTCACAGCACGGCTAATCACTGGTTGGTTCTCGATCCGGTTGGAATAGGATTCACTATCCTTTTGCGTTTGTCACTAACGCCCAGCCTTCAGGAGTTTGAAGCTCGTCACAGTCATTCAATCCTTGAATCCTACTCGGAATACCACAGACAAGGTTTAGACTTTCCGGATTCTCATGAATGCCGCCATCAATTCTAGCTTATACCACGGAGATTCTGATTAAGGAATCTAAGAGATACTCATTCAATCGTATATAGAACGGAGGTGGTTGTCAGGCACACGTTCATGAATTGAGGAAGGTGATGAGTGTCACAGATCATCACCTCCATCACAGTTAAGCGCGAATGAACATCTTAGATAGGAACAAGCGTGTTTGAATGGAAAACAGAAATACTTGCATTAATTCATCGAGACACAGCAGAGCTCCTCACCCCTAACAATGGGGTTTAGAGACTCATGCCGTCAAAGAATACAAAGTTTAGATCTAAAATGTCATGAGATACAAAATAAGTCTCTAAAAGTTGTTTAAATACTAAACTAGTAGCCTAGGGTTACAAAATATGAGTAGACTATGATGGATGATGCAGAAATCCACTTCTGGGGCCCACATGGTGTGTGCTGGGCTGAGACTTAAGCAATTCACGTGCAGAGGCCATTTGTGGAGTTGAACGCCAGTTTTTATGCCAGTTTGGGCGTTCAACTCCAGCTTTTGATCCATTTCTGGCGCTGGACGCCAGAATTGGGCAGAGAACTGGCGTTGAACGCCAGTTTATGTCGTCTATCCTTGTGCAAAGTATGGACTATTATATATTTCTGGAAATCCCTGGATGTCTACTTTCCAACACAATTAGAAGCATGCCATTTCGAGTTCTGTAGCTCCAGAAAATCCACTTTGAGTGCAGGGAGGTCAGAATCCAACAGCATCAGCAGTCCTTTTTCAGCCTGAATCAGATTTTTGCTCAGCTCCCTCAATTTCAGCCAGAAAAATACCTGAAATTACAGAAAAACACACAACTCATAGTAAAGTCCAGAAATATGAATTTTTCCTAAAAACTAATGAAAATAGACTAAAAACTAACTAAAACATACTCAAAACTATATGAAATTAACTCCAAAAAGCGTATAAAATATCCGCTCATCAATGACATTCTTTATTGGCAAAAATCTTGTTCGTCAATCCTATTCCAACATGATCGAGAACCGACAGATGATTAGCCGTGCGGTGACAGCGCATTTGGAACGTTTTCACTGAGAGGATGGGAAGTAGCCATTGACAACGGTGATGCCCAACATAAAGCTTGCCATGGAAAGGAGTATGAATGATTGGAAGAAGGCAATAAGAAAGCAGAGGTTCAGGAGGAACAAAGCATCTTCATATGCTTATCTGAAATTCTAACCAAAGAATTACATAAGTATCTCTATCTTTATTTTACGTTTTATTTATCTTTTAATTATCAATTCTCCATCACCATCTGAATTCGCCTGACTGAGATCTACAAGGTGTGATTCACGTTTAAGAGCTCCAAGTCCTTTGGCGCAATTGTTGATGATCACAATTTCGTGCACCAAGTTTTTGGTGCCGTTGCCAGGGATTGTTCGAGTTTGGACAACTGACGGTTCATCTTGTTGCTTAGATTAGGTACTTTTCTTTTTATTTTTCAGAATTTTTAAGAATGAATTCTAGAGTTTCAAGGTGATGCCCTTATCATCACAAAAGCTGATTGATTCTCATCAATTTAGCTGCTGAATGTAATGTCCTGCTGAAGCTTGGCCAACCATGTCTAATCTTTTTAGACTAAAGCTTTAGACTAACATTGCATGATTCCTGGAATTCTTATTAAAATTTTTGAATCCCTTTATTTTCTTTTCCATATAAGTTTCGAAAATCACAAAAAAATTTATAAAATCATAAAAATAAAAAAATTATTTTATGTTTCTTGTTTGAGTCTAATGTCAATTTTTAAGTTTGGTGTCAATTGCATTCTTGCATTTTTCGAAAATATGCAATATGTTCTTCATTGATCTTCAAGTTGTTCTTGATGATTTCATTGCTCTGATCTTTAAATTCTCTTGTTTTGTGTGTTTTGTTGTTTCTCATATGCATTCTCAATTTGTTAATGTCTCTTATATGAAAATTTTTAAGTTTGGTGTCCTGCATGCATTGTTTGTTTGATTTGAGTTTCTTAAGATTAATTATATTTTGATTGTTTCTCATCATTGAAAAATTCAAAAAAAAAAATTCTTAAAACTATGTCTTTTCAAGTCAATAATACAGAGAATTGAAGATTCAGAACATTCAGTAGAGAAATTAAACAGAAAAACGTACCTGGCTGGGCGTTTAACGCCCAAAAAGGTAGGATTTTGGGCGTTAAATGCTAGAATGGATGCCATTCTGGGCGTTTAACGCCAGGATGACACTAGAGGGAAGATTTTGTTTTTGATCCAAATATTTTTTTCAAATCTTCATAATTTTTCAAAATCAAATCTTTTTCAAATCATATCTTTTCAATCATATCATTTCAAAATCAATTTCTTTTCAATTTTTATTTATTACTATTTTCAAAAATCCTTGCTACAATTAATAATTTAATTCAAGATTTTTTAGTTGTTACTTGCCTATTAAGAAAGGATCAAAAGTTTTAATTCTAGAATCATATCTTCTAATTTCTTGTTAGTCAAGTAATCAACTTTAATTTTAAAACATTCTCTTTTTAGTTTGATTTTCAAGCATATCTTCTCAATCAAATCTTTTCAATCACATCTTTTTCAAAATTTATTTTCAATCATATCTTTTTAATTTCTAATCTCAAAATCTTTTTTCAAAATCACTCAATTAGTTTCTCTAATGCAACAGAATTGCAAGTTTCATGGACTTTCATTAGAAGATCCTCATCAGTTTTTAGCTAAATTCTTGCAAATTTATGACACTGTCAAGACCAATGGGGTTGACCCTGAAGTCTACAGACTTATGCTTTTTTCTTTTGCTGTAAGAGACAGAGCTAGGACATGGTTGGATTCACAACCTAAAGAAAGCCTGAACTCTTGGGAAAAGCTAGTCAATGCCTTCTTGGCAAAGTTCTTTCCACCTCAAAAAATTGAGCAAGCTTAGATTGGAAGTCCAAACCTTCAGACAGAAAGAAGGTGAATCCCTCTATGAAGTTTGGGAAAGATACAAGCAATTGATCAAAAAATGTCCTTTGGACAAGCTTTCAGAATGGAGCATCATAGGTATTTTCTATGATGGTCTGTCTGAACTATCCAAGATGTCATTGGATAGCTCTGCTGGAGGATCTCTTCATCTGAAGAAGACGCCTGCAAAAGCTCAGAAACTCATTAAAATGGTTGCAAATAACCAATTCATGTACACTTCTGAAAGGAATCCTGTGAATAATGGGATAGCTCAAAAGAAAGGAGTTCTTGAGATTGATACTCTAAATGCCATATTGGCTCAGAATAAAATATTGACCCAACAAGTCAATATGATTTCTCAGAGTCTGTCTGGAATGCAAGCAGCAACAGGCAGTACAAAGGAAGCTTCCTCTGAAGAAGAAGCTTATGATCCTGAGAACCCAGCAATGGAAGAGGTGAATTACATGGGAGAACCCTATGGAAACACCTATAATCCTTCATGGAGAAATCATCCAAATCTCTCATGGAAGGATCAACAGAGACCTCAACAAGGTTTCAACAACAATAATGGTGGAAGAAACAGGTTTAGCAATAGCAAGCCTTTTCCATCATCTTCTTAGCAATAGACAGAGAATTCTAAGCAAAACCACTCTGACTTAGCAACCATTGTCTCTGATATGATCAAAACCACTCAAAGTTTCATGACTGAAACAAGGTCCTCCATTAGAAATTTGGAGGCACAAGTGGGTCAACTGAGTAAGAAAATTACTGAACTCCCTCCTAGTACTCTCCCAAGCAATACAGAAGAGAATCCAAAGAGACAGTGCAAGGCCATAACCACAACCCACATGGCCAAACCTGGAGAGAAGGAAGAGGCGGTGATCTCCACTGAGCAATACCTCAATGGACGTCCACTGGCCTCCATGGAGTTCCCTAAAGAGGAACCATGGGAATCTAAGGCTCACACAGAGACCATAGAGATTCCATTGAATTTACTTCTGCCATTCATGAGCTCTGATTAGTAGTCTTCCTCTGAAGAAGATGAAGATGTTACTGAAGAGCAAGTTGCTAAGTACCTTGGAGAAATCAGCCCCCACAGTCAAACTCTAAGTTTGGTGTTGGGAGGTGATAAACCCATATTTTATGATATATCTTGTGCTTAATTTGAGTGATTTATTCAATCCTTCACCCACTTATTCATATTAATTGCATGGTTTTACTTTCCCTTCCTTATTATGTGATGTATTTGAAAAACATGTTTCCTATGCTTTAATATTAATTATTTTAATTGCCTTTATTTCCATTCGATGCCGTGATTAGTGTGTTGAGTAGTTTCAGATCTTCTAAGGTAGGAATGACTTAAAGGATGGAAAGGAAACATACAAAAATGGAAGGAAAGCACAAAACGGAGCTTCTGAAGAAACTGGCATCCACGCGATCGTATGGACGAAGCGATCGCATGCCAAGCGCGAATCAGCAGCGACACGGTCGCATGACTGACGCGACCGCGCACCTTAAGCAGAACGCACATGACGCGGTCGCATGACTGACGCGACCGCGTGGCAAGAAAAGCTCCGAATGATGCGATCGCGTGACCCACGCGGACGCGTGACAGAGGCCACGTATCAGAATTTACAGAATACGCCCCCAGCGATTTCTGAAGCCCTTTTAGCCCAGATCCAAGTACAGAACACATAGATTAGAGGTTATAAAGTGGGGGAATGCATCCATTCAAAGAGAGCTCGCATTTTTATTACTTTCCATGATTTAGATTTAGTTTTGAGAGGGAGATTCTCTCCTCTCTCTCTTAGGATTAGGATTTAGGACTTCTCTTAGTTTTTAAGAGTGACTCTCGATCCAGGTTTAATATTTACCTTAATTTATGTTTCTATGCTACTTTTACTTTAATGCTTTTATTCGTATCTACAGATGTTGCCCAATTGGCTTATGAATTATTCCATGTTACAGGTTATTATTTGAATTACTGATTATTCGAGGTATTTCAGTTATTGATTGCTTTCTCTTTAATTTGTGTTACCATTACTTTCCATCTAAGGACATTTTTATTCCAACAATTTTACTTTTTCCCCTTTTGGTCTTGGTTAAGAAATCAGTAACTCAACAGTTATCAAACTCAACATAACTGATAATCGCTATCTTGCTAATTGAACTGAACTTCAATAATCCCAACTTTTTCTTAGGAAATAAATAGGATTGGAAGTCACACTAATTAGTCCCTTGACTTTCCTTTGCTCTAGCAAAGGTTAACTAATTGGAATTTAGATTCAACTTTCATTATTGTTGAGAGAGATAACTAAGTTGGACTTCCAATTTCTCTTACCTTACCAGAAGTTTGCTTTACAGTATTTATTTATTTTAATTGCCATCTACTTTACTTGTCATTTAAATCACTTGCTTCTCACCTTCTAAACCCCGATTACAACCATTATAGCCAATAATAAGAACATACTTCCTTGCAGTTCCTTGAGAAGGCGACCTGAGGTTTGAATACTCGGTTAACAATTTTTAAGGGGTTTGTTACTTGTGACAACCAAAACGTTTGTATGAAAGGACTTTTGAAGGTTTAGAAACTATACTTGCAACGAGGATTTATCTGCAAATTTCTAGACCACACAAAAGTTCTCTCATCAAAATGGCGCCGTTGCCGGGGAACTGCTAACGTGTGCCTTATTATTGGTTATTGTAAATATTTTTCTTTTGCTTGTTTATTTATTTTTGTTTTTCCTTTTTACGTTTATTTGCTACCATGAACTCTCACCCCTCTCGCTTTGAGTTTGGTTCTAACTTTGTTGAAGGAAATAGAAGTTACAGCAGGAATATGCATCAAGGTCAGACCAATCAAGGATGGATGGAGCCAAGAGGATCTAATCAACCCTTTGGGCAGCAACACCCTCCGAGATATCTTGGACAAAGACCATTCTACCGTGCATACCCAGCTGAAAGATATGGTGGACAACCTCGTAACTACCAACAAGCCCCACCCCGTGCCTATAGACCATCCTTTCAACATAACCTCGAACCACCACAATCACAAGCTTCTCTTCACCATTCGCCACCATATGATCCTTCCTTACCCCAGTACCAATCCAATCACTCCCAATCACCACCACTTTCCTATGTACCATGCCCAAGTCCGGCAACCCGAGAAGCAGAGGCTCGCCTAAAGGAAACAGTAAATAAACTTCAAACAACCATTCGACAACTGGAGCAAACAATAATTCAATGGGTTTCTAGGCGCTCAAATACACAAGGATCAGCCACAGCCCCATGTGAACAATCTAAAAATGAGCGTAGCATGAAGGAGATACCAGAAACTCCAGTGGACAAGACAGAGAATGAATTCGTACTAGAACAAGTAGAAGAAGCTGTCATTGTTCCAGAAGAAGAGTTGGTTGAAGATCTAGGAGATACTGAACCTCCATGGGAATGCAGAACTGAGGGGAACTCTGTCGAGGACGTCACAGTTGATGCTAAGGAGGATAGTACACAACCCCCAAGGAAAGTCATTTTTGAAGAATCAGACGGAATAATCCAAGAAGCAGTTTCCCTTGATTGTGATAGTCACAAGTCTAGCTCTCTTAGTAATGAACTTGCATCCGCAAGTGAATTCTCTGAGATCGAAGAATTTTTCCCAGATGAATACGAAGACGATGCGGAGGTAGATTTCTCTCAACCTCCAATCTATGACTCAAGTGATGAGGAAGACATAGAAGACTTTGACCAGGACACAGATACAATTGTAGAGCCTTGCAAGGAAGTGGAGGAATTCACAGAAGAGCACAAGGGAGTAGAACTTACAGAACCACCAGAAACATCTGCCCCAAGGCCATTACCACCTAATACAAGCTTCAAGTGGGTACAATCCTTAACCTATAACTTTACTTATTCACTTGAATATGGTTTTCTTGAAACAGATGGCTAGCTTAGAGCTCTTTGCGGCTTTAAGAGTAAGAGGGAAATGGCTCATACTCAGAGCTAGTGCACAAGTTTCAATAAGGTTCCACGCTTCACCTCGAAGTACATGGATTGGTATCATGCTCAATTGCATTGATCACGGAGAATGTTTGGTCACCATGGTGAGATTCTACTTTTTAAACCGCCCGAATGGAAACATATAAATCAAGACGGAGGCGGATTTAAAAGCAAGGCTTGGAATCATGGACTCTATCCTGACATTCGTCACCCCGGGAGCCTGAAAATTTGTCTGAAGCTGCTCAGAAGCTTTACATGCCTAGTATGGGACCCCGGAGGCTATTGGCATTCCAAGCACTGGTGGAGATTTTTGGACGAATTTAAACATAAGCCGCCATAGCAAGAAGCTCCTCCGGTGTCCAACTTAAGGACTTTAACTAAAAGTGCTAGGTGGGAGACAGCCCACCATGTTATGATTGTTCCTTTTGCAATTTTAATTTTATTTTGTTTTGTTTGTTTTTGAATTTTATTTCTATTTTATTAAACCTGGAATCATGCATAGCATTCACATTAAGCATTGCATCCTGCATTCAGTTAAAAAAAAAGGGATGCATGACGCGACCGCATGCCCCATGCAATCGCGTCATATGGCAAAAACACTATCCATGCGACCGCGTCATCCATGCGGCCGCGTGACCTGGAGATCGGCGTAAATATCCAACGTCCAGAAAGTTAGGCTGGAATCGTGCGGCCCTTGTGTGTTTTGCACAAATTGGCCCACGCGATCGCATGCCCCATGCGATCGCGTCACTTGCACAAAACCAATCCCACGCGACCGCGTGAGCGACACGATCGCATCGCATGGATTGCACAACACCCTAGGACGAGATAGAGAGTTGCGCTGAAACGACGCTGGAGTCGTGCGTCTAGCACAAATTCCAGTGACGCGATCGCACGACCCACGCGATCGCGTCACCCCCTCTCCTACCCCTCTCACGTGATCGCGCGACCTACGCGATCGCGTAACCCCCATTATCACCCCCACCACGCGACCGCGTCCCCCACGCGATCGTGTGGATTTGAAAATATAACCCCCCAGCCACGCGAACCCTATGAGTCGCGCAGCCCCCCAATCCTCTTCTCCCTCTCTTCTTTCTCTTCTCTCAACCACCACCCAGCCACCATTACCGCCGCCCCGACCACCACCCAGTCGCCGCCGCCGTCCAGACGCCGCCGCCACCTGTCACCCCTTCCTCCCTCCCCTTCTTTCTTCTTCTTCCTTCCTCTCTACCCCCCCTCTCCGCCACTGCCCACCTCACACCGCCGCACCCAACCCAGCCGCGCCCCCTCCGCCACCCACACGCAACCTCCCTCCCTTCCTCTATCAATTACCCTAAACCCTATCCCCATTACCCCCTTCTCCACTGCCCCCTCAGCCGCCACCGCGCCGCCGTACCCCTCCACCGCGCCGGACGCCGCCGCAGCCACCATCCAGCCACTTTCTGTCCTTCGCAGTTATTTTACAATTTTTTTCTGTTTCTGTTCATAATTAGGATAGATAGATATGCATGCTGTAGTGGATTTTTAGGTTGTTAGGTAGCTTAGGCTGTGGTTAGTGGATCTAGGTCTATTTACTTGCACTGTTCATGCTTCTGTTTTATCAAAACTGCAATTCTGCTGTTTCTGTGACCTTGTTCATATGCTGTGATTTCCTGCATTTGCTGCTTGTTACTCTGAATTTTCCTGTTTCTATTAATTATAGGTAACTGCAGCAAGTTTTTTTAATTCATATGAACTGCCTTGTTTGCTGTTTACTTTCCGGGACAATCCAATTTTAGCCGGAATGCTGCCCAAATTTTTTGTGAATTGTTTTCATTCATGTTTTGGTTTGGCAATCTAAACTCTGTTGTCCTCTGCCTTACCCAAACCATTTCATGAATTCTATGGCAGACTTTCTTATCCTCTTTGATTTCCAGGTTTATAAACTGCATCTGTGATATTCTGATTCCAATTCTTGCTTTCTTTATATCTCTTTGAATCAACATCACCCTGTTTTCCTTGTTAGGTTTTGAGTTATTTTTAGTCATAATTGTGAATCCTTATTACATGGACTATTTTCTTTATGCCACTTACTGACTCACTAATTTTAATTTACTAACTTCTTTTTCAAATTATAACCATACTAACCTTTTCAAAATTTGTTTTCTGATTTTTTTTTACTTTCCTCTAACTTTCTAACCATGGCATAGTGACAATTTTTCTATTTAACTTAAATTCTGATACATTTTGGATTGTAAATTCTTCCTTTCCAAATTTTAAACTACTAAACAATCCTTAATGCACATTTACTTAACTCATTTACCTCATTCTAATTCTCCTTTGCCGCTTTGAGTTTTCTTTGTTTAATTGCCCATTTGCTTCCCTATTTTTATCCATATCCTGGTTTCCCATTTTTCAGGATGTCTGCCTCACAGAGGAAAGGAAAAGGCAAGGCTACTGGAAAGCGCAAGAGAGGAGATTCCTCCCAGTCCATCATTGCCCTCATGCATGATTCCTCATGGCGGGAGAAGAACTTTACACAGCAGGAAAAAGCTGACCAGCTGCTCCCTGCAAATGATTCAATAAAATTTGCAAACCGATACTGCGAGCTGAAGTATCCAGTTTTTGCAAAGTCTAGGAATCTATACCTGGAGAGAACTCTGAAGATTCCAAAAGCACTCCAGTAGTACACCACTGAGCAAATCAAGCAAAGAGGCTGGTTCTTTCTGGAGAGAACACTGACAGAGATCAATGCATCTTGGGTCCGGGAATTTTACTGCAACTACTACATCACCACTCTAGATGCAGTGAACCTGAGAGAAAAGCAGATTCTGGTCACTGAGGAGGCCATAGAGGACGTTCTCCGGCTCCCAGCCAAGTCCGATCAGCCTGATGGTTATTCAAAGGCTGAGGAGGACATGCGCCTGATGCAGTTTGATTGGGATGCTGTAAAGGCACGTATAGCTCTCGACCCGACTGTTTCTTGGGAGATGGGTCAGGACACCACCATGCCTAGAGGGATCAAGAGGGCGTACTTAAATGATGAGGCTTGGTTATGGCATCAGATCTTGAGCAACTATGTCATGCCGAGTACTCATGAGACGAAGATCCCAGTTGCTATGATCACCCTCCTATGGTATGTGATGGAGGGTAAGGACCTTTATCTACCACGCTTTATCCGGCATTATATGGCCAGGGCCCACGTCCGAGGCACCCTCCCTTTTTCGTATCTGGTTACACAGCTAGGCCGTCGAGCTGAGTGCCATGAGAGGATGCCGATGAGAGACCACCAGCAGCGGACTGCCCGAAGATCATTCCTCATAGTAGGAACTTCCTAGCTTTGGGCTACAGACCACCACCCTTCACTGCAACTGATGAGACAGCCCCACTGTCTGCTGGACCCTCTTCATCCACGGCTACCTCTGCTGCCCCTGCTGCCACCACCACACCTCCACCTGCCTCTGAGCCCGTATACCGCCTCGTGCACCACCTATTCCGACAGCTTGATCAGATGGAGCGCCGAAACCGGCGCCGATATGAGAGATTGGAGCGTCGCAGTCAGCGACGCTATTCGCATCTGAAGCTGATGATCCGACAGGGTGGTGACATCCCCTCCGAGCCCGACACACCATCAGAGCCATCAGAGGAGGAGGAGGATGAGCACGAGGAGGAGACTCACTTCCAGGCGGAGACCCATCAGCAGGGAGGCACAGAGCAGGCTGCACCACATCAGGAGGTTACGCATCAGATCGAGGCTGCAGATCTGGAGATCCCGATTCAGTCAGCATCGCCTCTACAGCAGCCAGACTCTCAGCCCACCACCACCACAGAGCCTCCAGCTACCATCCCTACCAGTGATGACACCCCTTCACACCTGGCTTGACTAAGCATCAGGGACGATGCTTCATTTTAAGTGTGGGGAGGTCGCCATCTCTGGCGTTTTATTTTGATGAACCACTACATCTCTTTTTTCTTTTATTTTGGATATTTTTCTGTATTTTTCTTTTTACTGTTATTTTCTGAGTACTTATACATTGCTGTTTTTATGTATTTTTACTCTATTTCTGCATTTTGCATTTTTAGTTCATATTTTTAGTTATTTAGTTTAGTTTGCAATTCTGACTTATTAGTGGATTAATTAGTATAGTTTACCCTTTTTAGCATAAGATAGCATAGTTAAATTGAAAAATATAAAAAGGAAGTAAGCTAGGAAATTGAACATAACAGATTTAAATCCATAAACCTTGTATATATAGCATTACATCATATAGTTAAGTTGACAACATTTCATCAAGGAGGAACATCAAAACTTTAAAGGCTACTCTAAATAATTTTTTTATGAGAATAATGGGAATTTTTAACTAAACCTGCATAACATATATGAATGATATATGATGCTTGAGTTAGAGAACACACAGCTTGTGAGTCTTGAGCTTAATTGTATGGTTGCATTCAAACCATAATTTCATTCCTGTGTGTTTCGCTTCTTTTTATTCTGATGTTCTTTACTTTGCTTTAATCTATATGTCCAATTATAGAATATAGAATATAGATACATACCAAAAAGAATGATTGAGGCCATCATTTGATTTTAGCTCACTTACCCCAAAATAACCTACCTTTCACATCACCCTTGTTAGCCCCCTTGAGCCTTTAAAATCCCTTTTATTCTATTTAGCCACACTACTAGCCTTAAGCAAAAAAACAAAATAAAATCCCAAGTTGAATCCTTGGTTAGCTTAAGATAGAAAATTTTGAATAAATTAAAATGTGGGGAACCTATTGGGAACATGGATGATAGAAACAAAAGGTAGAAAAGTTGAAAGAAATAAAATAAAATTTGGGAAGCATGCTCATGAGAAATCAAAGTGATTCAATTACCATGTGCATTAAAAAAAAAGGTTAGTTATTTTTCAGCATTTAATAAAAGGGGATACAAAAGAATTACCCAATGCAAAATAAAAGCAATGCACATGGGATAAAAATAAAATTGAAACATGAGCATGTAACAACAAAGTGGGATAATATGGGAAAATTGGTAAAGAAATTTGTTCTACTAAATATGTATGTTAGGTGAGATCTTAGTCTAATTAAGGATTCACTTATTAGCTCACTTAGCCTTATACATATATCCTTACCTTTACCTTGGCCCCATTACAACCTTAATTAAAGACCTCATGATTTTTGGTATGACTGTATTCTAAAATTGTTGATTGGTTAGATGAAGAACAAAGTTATAGAAAGTAAGAATAAAAAGAAAAGTAGAGTGGATAAACCCAATAAACACTGAGTGACTAGAGGGTAAACACAAAATCCAGTGAGGGTTCAATAACTCATCAACATATATCTGTGCTTAATTTACTAATTGTTTTGCAAGTTTGTACAATATTTTTATTTCCCATCTCATTTGCTAAAATGCTTTATTATTTAAGGGTTGGCTATATATATATATATATGACTCCTTGAGAATGTAAATTAATTTGACTACATGTAAGCTTTATATATGAGTGGATAAATTGGAATTGCATGACTCATTTAGGTAGATGCATTTAGAATAGATTGCATTGCATAACATTCCACCACTTTAACCTTACCTTATTCTTTACCTTGGATTAAGCATGAGGACATGCTATTGTTTAAGTATGGGGAGGTTGATAAACCCATATTTTATGATATATTTTGTGCTTAATTTGAGTGATTTATTCAATCCTTCACCCACTTATTCATATTAATTGCATGGTTTTATTTTTCCTTCCTTATTATGTGATGTATGTGAAAAACATGTTTCCTATGCTTTAATATTAATTATTTTAATTACCTTTATTTCCATTCGATGCCGTGATTAGTGTGTTGAGTAGTTTCAGATCTTCTAAGGTAGGAATGACTTAAAGGATGGAAAGGAAACATACAAAAATGGAAGGAAAGCACAAAACGGAGCTTCTGAAGAAACTGGCATCCACGCGATCGCATGGACGAAGCGATCGCGTGCCAAGCGCGAATCAGCAGCGATGCGGCCGCATGACTGACGCGACCGTGTGCCTTAAATAGAAAGCACATGACGCGGTCGCATGACTGACGCGACCGCGTGGCAAGAAAAGCTCCGAATGACGCGACTGCGTGACAGAGGCCACGTATCAGAATTTACAGAATACACCCCCAGCGATTTCTGAAGCCCTTTTGGCCCAGATCCAAGTACAGAACACACAGATTAGAGGTTATAAAGTGGGGGAATGCATCCATTCAAAGGGAGCTCACATTTTTATTACTTTCCATGATTTAGATTTAGTTTTGAGAGGGAGATTCTCTCCTCTCTCTCTTAGGATTAGGATTTAGGAGTTCTCTTAGTTTTTAAGACTGACTCTCGATCTAGGTTAAATATTTACTTTAATTTATGTTTCTATGCTACTTTTACTTTAATGCTTTTATTCGTATCTACAGATGTTGCCCAATTGGCTTATGAATTATTCCATGTTACAGGTTATTATTTGAATTAATGATTATTCGAGGTATTTCAGTTATTGATTGCTTTCTCTTTAATTTGTGTTACCATTGCTTTCCATCTAAGGACATTTTTATTCCAGCAATTTTACTTTTTCCCCTTTTGGTCTTGGTTAAGAAATCAATAACTCAACAGTTATCAAACTCAACATAACTGATAATCGCTATCTTGCTAATTGAACTGAACTTCAATAATCCCAACTTTTTCTTAGGAAATAAATAGGATTGGAAGGTCACACTAATTAGTCCCTTGACTTTCCTTTGCTCTAACAAAGGTTAACTAAGTGGAATTTAGATTCAACTTTCATTATTGTTGAGAGAGATAACTAAGTTGGACTTTCAATATTTCTTACCTTACCAGAAGTTTGCTTTACAATATTTATTTATTTTAATTGTCATCTACTTTACTTGTCATTTAAATCACTTGCTTCTCACCTTCTAAACCCCGATTACAACCATTATAGCCAATAATAAGAACATACTTCCTTGCAGTTCCTTGAGAAGACGACCCGAGGTTTGAATACTCGGTTAACAATTTTTAAGGGGTTTGTTACTTGTGAGAACCAAAACGTTTGTATGAAAGGACTTTTGAAGGTTTAGAAACTATACTTGCAACAAGGATTTATCCGCAAATTTCTAGACCACGCAAAAGTTCTCTCATTAGGAGTCCACAACTAAACTTTAAGTTTGGTGTTGAACCCCAACATTCAAACTCTAAGTTTGGTGTTGGGAGGTTCCAACATTGCTCTGAACATCTGTGAGGCTCCATGAGAGCCCACTGTCAAGCTATTGACATTAAAGAAGCACTTGTTGGGAGGCAACCCAATCTTTAATTATCTATGTTAAATTTCTATTTTATTTTGTTATTTTATGTTTTCTGTAGGTTGATGATCATGTGAAGTCACAAAAATAATTGAAAAAGCAAAAACAGAAGTAAAAATAGAATAAAAAATAGAACACCATGGAAGAGAAACTTACTGGCGTTTAAACGCCAGTAAGGGTAGCAGAATGGGCGTTAAACGCCCAGTCTGGCACCATTATGGGAATTTAACGCCAGAAATGGGCACCATCCTGGCGTTTAACGCCAGGAATGGGCAAGAAGCTGGCGTTAAACGCCAGAAATGGGCAGCAGCCTAGCGTTTAATGCCAGGATTGGCAGCAAGGGGCATTTTGCATGCCACATGGTGCAGGGATGAGAAATCCTTGACACCTCAGGATCTGTGGACCCCACAGGATCCCCACCTACCCCACCCCTCTCTCTCTTCTTTACCCATTCACCAATCACCTCAATACCTCTTCCCCAAAAACCCCTCACCTATCAAATCCCACCATTCTCTTTACCACTCACATCCATCCCTCATAAAACCCCACCTACCTCACCATTCAAATTCAAACCACTTTCCCACCCAAACCCACCCATAATGCCCGAACCATACCCCCCTCTCCACTCTATATAAACACTACTTCTCCCCCTTGGCCGAAACACAAAGCCCCCTCCATCTCCTCTATTTCTTCTTTTTCTACTCTCTTCTTTCTTCTTTTGCTCGAGGACGAGCAACCTTCTAAGTTTGGTGTGGTAAAAGCTAAAGCTTTTTGTTTTTCCATAACCATTTATGGCACCAAAGGCCGGAGAAACCTCTAGAAAGAGGAAAGGGAAGGCAAAAGCTTCCACCTCTGAGTCATGGAAAACGGAGAGATTCCTCTCAAGGGTGCATCAAGACCACTTCTATAAAGTTGTAGCCAAGAAGAAGGTGATCCCCGAGGTCCCTTTTAAGCTCAAAAAGGGCGAATATCCGGAGATCCGACATGAGATCCGAAGAAGAGGTTGGGAAGTTCTCACTAACCCCATTCAACAAGTCGGAATCTTAATGGTTCAAGAGTTCTGTGCCAATGCATGGATCACCAAGAACCATTATCAAAGTGTGAACCCGGACCTTAAGAATTGGCTTACAATGGTCCGAGGGAAATACTTAGATTTTAGTCCAGAAAATGTAAGGTTGGCGTTCAACTTGCCCATGATGCAAGGAGATGCACACCCCTACACTAGAAGGGTCAACTTTGATCAAAGGTTGGACCAAGTCCTCATGGACATCTCTGAAGAGGGCGCTCAATGGAAGAAAGATTCAAGAGGGAAGCTGGGTCAACTAAGAAGGCATGACCTAGTGCCCGTGGCTAGGGGATAGTTAGAGTTCATCCAACGCTCAATCATTCCTACTAGCAACCGGTCTGAAGTTACTATAGACTGGGCTATCATGATTCATAGCATCATGATTAGAGAGGAAGTAGAAGTTCATGAGGTTATATCCCAAGAACTCTACAAGGTGGCAGACAAGTCCTCTACTGTGGCAAGGTTATCCTTCCCTCATCTCATTTGTCACCTTTGCAATTCAGCTGGAATTGACATAGAGGAAGATATCCTCATTGATGAGGATAAGCCCATCACTAAGAAAAGGATGGAGCAAGTGAGAGAACCTCACCAAGAGCATGAGGAAACTCCTCATCATGAAATCCCTGAGATACCTCAATGGATGCATTTTCCTCCACAAAACTATTGGGAGAAAATCAACACCTCCCTAGGATAATTAAGTTCCAACATGGGAGAACTAAGGGTGGAGCACCAAGAGCATTCCATCCTCCTCCATGAAATAAGAGAAGACCAAAGAACCATGAGAGAGGAGCAACAAAGGCAAGGAAGAGACATTGAGGAGCTCAAGCACTTCATAAGATCTTCAAGAGGAGGAACAAGCCGCCATCACTAAGGTAGACCCGTTCTTTAATTTCCTTGTTCTTTATTTTCCTGTTTTTCAAAAATTATGCTTTGTGTTTATTTATGTTTGTGTCTTTATTACATGATCATTAGTGTCTATGCCTTAAAGCTATGAAAATGAATCCATCACCTTTATTTAAAAGAAAAATGTTGTTAATTGAAAAAGAAAAAGAAGTACATGAATTTTAAATTTTAAAACAGTTTAATTATTTTGATGTGGTGGCAATACTATTGTCTTCCTGAATGAATGCTTGAACAGTGCATATTTTTTAATTTGATTGTTTATGAATGTTAAAATTGTTGGCTCTTGAAAGAATGATGGAAAAGGAGTGAATAGAAAGCTTGTAGAAAAAAGCAGTGAATAGAAAGCTTGCAGAAAAAAAAAAGAGAAAAAAGGAAAAAGCAAGCAGAAAAAGTCAATACCCCTTTAAACCAAAAGGCAACGGTGATAAAAAGGATCCAAGGCTTTGAGCATCAGTGGATAGGAGGGCCCACAGGAATAAAATCCTGGCCTAAGCGGCTAAACCAAGCTGTCCCTAACCATGTGCTTGTGGCGTGAAGGTGTCAAGTGAAAACTTGAGACTGAGTGGTTAAAGTCGTGGTCCAAAGCAAAAAGAGTGTACTTAAGAACCCTGGACACCTCTAATTAGGGACTCTAGTAAAGCTGAGTCACAATCTGAAAAGGTTCACCCAGTTATGTGTCTGTGGCATTTATGTATCCGGTGGTAATACTAGAAAACAAAATGTTTAGGGTCACGGCCAAGACTCATAAAAGTAGCTGTGTTTAGGGCTGGAAGTGAGCCGAGCTGAGCCGAGCTAGACCAAGCTCAAGCTCGGCTCACAAAAATTGAGCTTGGCTCACGGCTCGACTCATTAACAATTGAGCTTATTTCTTAAGCTCAAGCTCGGCTCACCAAAAGCTCACTTGCTGGCTCGAGCTTACGAGCTGGCTCAAATAAGAAAAACATAGATACATAATCTATAATTTTATATCAATAAATTATAAATTTTTTATTTATGTCCTATATTAAAATTATATGTAAAAAATAAATATAAATATTAAATAATTAAGATTGTTATACATATATATATAATCGAGCTAGTTCACGAGCTAATGAACTGAGCTTATTCAAGCTCAAGCTCGACTCATTTAATTTATGAGCTCAATTTCAGGCTCAAACTTGGCTCACCAGCTCACGAGCTTAGCTTATCGAGCTGTTAACGAGTCGAGCTCGAGCTGGCTCATGAGCTGGCTTGACTCACTTCCAGCCATAGCTGTGTTCAAGAATCAACATACTTAACTAGGAGAATCAATAACACTATCTGGATTTTTAGTTCCTATAGAAGCCAATCATTCTGAACTTCAAAGGATAAAGTGAGATGCCAAAACTGTTCAGAGGCAAAAAGCTAAAAGCCCCACTCATCTAATTAATACTGATCTTCATAGATGTTTTTGGAATTCATTGTATATTCTCTTCTTTTTATCGTATTTGATTTTTAGTTGCTTGGGGACAAGCAACAATTTAAGTTTGGTGTTGTGATGAGCGGATAATTTATACGCTTTTTGGCATTGTTTTTAGTATGTTTTTAGTATATTTTAGTTAGTTTTTATTATGTTTTCTTAGTTTTTAAATAAAAATCACTCTTCTGGACTTTACTATGAGTTTATGTGTTTTTCTGTGATTTCAGGTATTTTCTGGCTGAAATTGAGGGACCTGAGCAAAAATCTGCCTGACTGATATTTACAAGATGACCATAGCTTGCTTCAAGCCGACAGTCTCCGTGGGATCGACCCTTACTCACATAAGGTATTACTTGGACGACCCAGTGCACTTGCTGGTTAGTTATGCGGAATTGTGACAAAGTGTGATTCACGTTTAAGAGCTCCAAGTCCTTTGGCGCCATTGTTGATTATCACAATTTCGTGCACCATATACCATCTGAGCATCTTTTAAAAAGATAAGGTTCCTCCCAAAAGTAGTACTTTGCATCAGTCAGTAGCTTCTTAACTTGTTGTTTACTGTACTCATTTGGAATGTCCGCAAACCATGGAGCCTAATGAATGACAAAAAGTTTCTCATCTGGGAATGTCTTAGTCACAGCCGTGGGTGGTTGCATTCTTTCTTCAGGTTTGATTTTGGAAAGGTTGTCAGCCACTTAATTTTCTGACCTTCCTGTCCTTGATTTCAATATCAAACTCCTGAAGGAGTAACACCCATCTGATTAATCTTGGTTTAGAATCCTGTTTGGTTAGAAGGTACTTCAAAGCAGCATGATCAGTATAAACAATAACTTTAGAACCAATTAAATAGGACCTAAACATATCAACAGCATACATAACATCTAATAATTCTTTTTCTATATTTGTGCAATTCTTTTCAGCATCATTTAATACACGAATAGCATAGTAAATGATATGCATAAGCTTTCCTTGCCACTGTCCTAAAACAGCTCTTATAACATAGTCACTAGCATCACACATTAATTCTAATGGCAAATCCCAGTCAGGGGGAGCTATGATGGGAGCAGAGGTAAGGTTTGCTTTCAGAGTTTCAAAAGCATGCAGACAGTCAGCATCAAATATAAAAGGAACATCAGCAACCAATAGGTTGCTTAATGGTTTAGCAATTTTAAAAAAATCTTTTATAAATCTTCTATAAAATCCTACATGACCCAAGAAACTCCTGACTGCCTTAACATTAGTTGGTGGTGGTAGTTTTTCAATTGCCTCCACCTTGGCTCTATCAACCTCAATTCCCTTGCTTGAAATTTTGTGTCCGAGAACAATACTTTCTGTAACCATAAAATGACATTTCTCCCAATTTAAAACAAGGTTTGATTCTTAGCACTATTTCAAGACCAAAGATAAATGCTTAAGGCAAGATTAAAAAGAATTACCAAAATAGAAAAATCATCCATAAATACCTTAATAAACTTTTCAACCATATCAGAAAAAATTGAAAGCATACACCTCAGAAAAGTTGCTGGGGCATTACAAAGTCCAAATGGCATTATCTGATAAGAAAATACCCCAAAAGGACATGTGAATGCCATCTTCTCTTGAATGCTCTTATATCCAGAATATCCATCTAGAAAATAATAAAAAGCATGATCAGCTAACCTCTCAAGCATCTGATCAATGAAAGGCAAGGGGAAGTGATCCTTCCTTGTAGCAGTGTTGAGCCTTCTGTAATCTATGCACATTCACCATCCTGTGACGGTCCTTGTAGGAATTAGCTCATTCTTTTTATTTTTGATCAGTGTCATCCCTCCTTTCTTGGGAATTACCTGCACAGGACTCACCCAAGGGCTGTCAGAAATATGGTATATAATGCCGGCTTCCTATAGTTTTATTACCTCTTTTTGGACCACCTCTTTCATAGTTGGATTTAGTCTCCTCTGTGGTTGCACAACTGCTTTAACATCATCTTCAAGAAGGATCTTGTGCATACACTTGGTTGGAATAATCCCCTTTAAATCACCAATGGTCCACCCAAGAGCTGTTTTATGGCTCCTGAGCACTGAAATCAGCACTTCTTCCTCCTCAGGCTTCAAGGAAGAGCTAATAATCACTGGATATGAATCATTTTCACCTAGGAACACATATTTCAAAGAAGGAGGCAAGGGCTTGAGCTCAAGCTTGGGGACTTCTCCCTCTAGTACCTCTTGAACAAGTGGTTCAACAACATCAACTCTCATACACCCCTCAGAATCATTAGGGTGTTTAATAGCTTCAAACACATTAAGGACTACCTGTTCCTCATTGACCTTCAGGGTTAATTCACCTTTTTGCACATCAATCAGAGCTCTACCTGTAGCTAAAAATGGTCTTCCAAGAATAATAGAGGACTTTGTATCGTCTTCCATATCCAATATGACAAAATCAACAGGAAAAATAAATGGACCCACTTTCACAAGTAAATCCTCAACAACCCCTATAGGAATTTTAATAGAAAGATCAGCAAGTTGAAGAAAACTACGAGTGGGTTTTACCTCCTCAATTTGGATCTTTTTCATCGCTGAAACTGGCATGAGGTTAATGCTAGCTCCAAGATCACACAAAGCTCTCTGAATAATGACATCTCTAATGGTGCAAGGAATTACAAAGCTTCCTGGGTCCTGCATCTTCTCAAGAAGGTTATGTTGAATAATAGCACTGCATTCCTTTGTCAACACTATTGTCTCATTTTCCTTCCAATTCCTCTTGTTAGTCAACAGTTCTTTCATAAATTTAGCATAGAGAGGCATTTGCTCAAGAGCCTCAGCAAAAGGAATGTGGATTTGAAGCTTCTTGAATACTTCTAAAAATCTAGAAAATTGCTTGTCTTTGGAAGCCTTCTGAAGTCTCTAAGGATATGGTATTTTAGGCTTGTACTCAGGAGCCTTAGGCATTGTAGGATGTGTATCAAGAGAGACTGGGAATGGATTATCTGCACGCTTAGGAGAGATGTGCTCCACCTCCTCTTTCTTCTCCTCTGGAGCTTCTTTTTCAAGTAGCTCCTCATTGACCTTAGTCTCAGAACCAGCTACTTTACCACTTCTCAATTGAATATCCTTGCAATTTTCTCTTGGGTTTACCACTGTATCACCATGAAGGGTATTAAGAGGCCTCTCAGGTACTTGCTTGCTCAACTGGCCTACTTGCACCTCCAAGTTTCTGAGTGAAGCTCTAGTCTCCTACATGAAATTAGCCAGTAGTGCTTCCAAATCAATGTTCTTCTGGGGTTGAGAATTTGCCTGCTGAGGTGGTTTTTGAGAAGACTAAAACTGGCAGTTATTATAATTATTCTGTTGAAAACTGCCCTAAGAATTATTGTTAAAATTCTGTGGCCTCTAAGGTTGCTCTCTCCACCCTAAATTTGGGTGATTTCTCCACCCCTGATTATAGGTCTTAGCATATGGATCATTATTGGGGTTTCTAGGAGCATTCCCCATGTAGTTGACCTGTTCAGAAGGAAATTGAGCATAATCATAATTCTCACCTTGCATGAAGCTACCAGTCATGTTATAAGGAGCTTCTTGAGGGCCATTCTGAGCATTAACAGCTGAAACCTGCATCCCACTCAAGTGTTGAGTAAGCATATTAATCTGCTGAGCCATAACTTTGTTCTAAGCAAGAATAGCATCCAAAGCCTCTACTTCCAAAATGCCTTTCTTTTGAGAAGTTCCAAAGTTCACAGGATTCTTGTTAGATGAGTAGAGATATTGGTTGTTAGCAACCAATTCAATAGGCTCAGTAGTCTCTTTAGGCATCTTTTTCATGTGCAATGAACTACCTACAAAATTATCTAAACACATTTTGGATATTTCATATAGGCCTTCATAAAAGATTTTCAACTGAGTCCATTTAGAAAATATGTTAGTGGGGCATTGCCTGGTCAGCAGCTTGTACCTCTCCCAGGCTTCATAGAGGGTCTCACTATCTCTCTGCCTGAAGGTCTAAACCTCCACCCTTAGCTTAGTCAGCTTCTGTGGTGGGAAGAATTTAGACAAAAATCCAATGACTACCTTATCCCAAGTGTCCAGGCTCTCCTTGGGCTGAGAATCTAGCCACAGCTTTGCTCTATCCCTCACAGCAAATGAAAAGAGAATGAGCTTGTAAACCTCAGGATTCACTCCATTTTTTTCATAGTGTCACAAATCTGTAGGAATTTGGAGATAAATTGATTTGGATCTTCCTGCGGGAATCCGTGATACTGACAATTTTTCTTCACAAGAGTGACTAACTGAGATTTCAGTTCAAAATTGTTTGTAGCTATAGCAGGCACCACAATACTTTTCCCATAGAGATTTGGATTGGGAGCAGTGTATGAGCCAAGCACTCTTCTATTTTGGTCATTCTCATTCGGAATTGCCACATTGGCATTAACAAAATGATTATGATCCATAGTGGACTCTGCAGCTTCTTTTTCAAAGGTCTCACTTAGATTTTCACTAGCCTTATAAAGTCTAGCTTGTTGCAAGCGTCACCTCAAAGTCCTTTTAGGTTCAGGATCAAAATCTGTAAGAGGTTCCTTGTCTCTGTTCCTACTCGTAAACAGACAGAAAACCAGAAAAGTGGGATCCTCTACGTCAGAGTGTAGAGAATTCCCAGTGAGGTAACCTGTGTAAAGAACTAAAATAAATCACTAAAAAATTAACACAAGGAATTTTCAAAAATTATAAATAAACTTAAGCTAGAAATTTGAAATTTATAAAGAAAATTAAACAAGAAAATTTAAATATAATTAACTAGGTAACACCAAACTAAATTGTAGAAATTAAGGAAAAATTAACAGCAGTAGATTTCAAAAATTAAGGAGCAAAAATAAATAAAATTAAAACTAAAATGCCTAATCTAAGCAATCAAACAGCTAATAGTTGTCAATCCCAATCAATCCCCGGCAACGGTGCCAAAAACTTGGTGCGGGATTTATAACCCACAAACTAACCGGCAAGTGTACCAGGTCGTACCAAGTAGTACCTTAAGTGAATGAGGGTCGATCCCACGAGGATTGATGGGCTAAACAACAATGATTGAGTGATTCACTTAGTTAGACAAACAAAAAATGGTGTTTTGAGAATTCAATTGCATCAAACAGTAATTTAGAAAATCAGAAAGCAAGTAGTAAATGGATTGTTAAATATATGGAGAAAATAGTTAAAGCTTTAGACATATTTATTTTTCGGATTAACTTTTCTTACCAACTATTTTAATCATGCAAGATTCAATTCATGGCAAACTATATGTGACTAAACCCTAATTCCTTATACCTTTTTAGTCTCCTCTAACCTTCATCAACCGTCAATTCCTTGGTCACTTGATTCCAATTAGAGGATTAAGTTCAATTCTAGTTTATGTGCCACAGAAACCCTAATTACCTAAAAATAAGAGGATTATATGTCACGTATCCCGTTAAGTCCAGATAATTATAAATTTAGAAGAAATTATTTTCAAGCTGTTGTTCAAGCAAAGAGCTTTTCCAAGTTTTACAAGAACTCAATTAGAACAAGGGTCATACTTCCGTTCCACCCAGATTCATAAGATAAAGAACGAAAACAATTCTTGAAAATGAAATCAATACATGAATTAAAATAGAATAGTAATAGTATTAATCCATAGAATAAACAGAGCTCCTAACCTTAACGGTGGAGGTTTAGTTGCTCATGGTTCAAAGAGAAAATAAGGATTCTAAAAACTATAAAGTGCGGAATGGGGTATGAAAGAAGAGAGAAGCCCGAAGGGCTGATTTTTTTCCCTTTTATATCTAATCCTAATTAATTTAAAATATATTTTCTAAAACTAAATAATATCTTTTCCTATTTTAAAATAAAATAAAGTTTTAATCAAAATTAATTAAAACACTCGTGCAAGCCTTGATGAAACATGGGGACAACTTGAGAACTTAAGGCTAGCGCCTAACTTGATGGAGGTGGCGCCTAACTTGAGCCTGGCGCCTAACTTGAGCCTAACTTGGTTGTTGATGGTTGTCCTGGCGCCTAACTTGAGAAAATCCAAGTTAGGCACCACCTTGGTAGTGTGCATTAGGAGGCCTTCTTTTGTCCTGGTGCTTAACTTGGGAAAACCAAGTTAGGCGCCACCCATGCAGCACACTACTCATAGTAAAGTCTTTGTTTGGCGCTTAACTTGGGATTTCCCAAGTGAGGTGCCACCAAGGCCAAATTGCTGGAGAAGAAGTGTAGTCTATTATATATCGTTGGAAAGCTCTAAAAATTAGCTTTCCAATGCCACTGGAATCACGTCAATTAGACTTATGTAGCTCGAGGTATTCATGTTAGAGTGTAGGGAGGTCAAAGTTGAAAGCATCATTCACTTTCTTCTCTTTTTCGACAGAAACTCCATCAAATCCATCCGAATGCTACCTGAAATAAACATAATTACACACGACTAAAAATAGCATCCATAGTGGCTAAAGATATTTAAATCTTGATTAAACTAAAAAATTTGAATGCAAATTCAGTAGGAAAAGATAGAAAAGATGCTCACGCATCAGGTACCGCGCGATTTGCTCTTCCTTAGACTCTTCATCCTCTTCTAAAGAAGGGTATTCTTCAGGTTCTTCTCTTAGCAGAGGAGCGTGCAAGGTGACATTATCAGTCTTTTCAAGAGCTTTGATTTCCTTGAGCTCCTCAACAGCAGGCAACGAACCACTATTTTATGGTTTATAATGTGTTTAATTGTGTGGTTTTATCATGATCTTTACCCACTTATTCATATAATTAGCATGCATTTATATTTCCTTCCTAAAATTATTACATGATTGAAAACTTGCTTCCTAGAGACTTTTAATTATGTATTTTAATTCACCTTTATTCCATTCGATGCCGTGATCTGTGTGTTAAGTGTTTCAGGCTTTATAGGGCACGAATGAGTTGGAGATTGGAAAGGAAGCTTGCAAAAAATGGAAGGAACACAAGAAATTAAGGAGATGACCAGTGAGAAGTGACGCGGCCGCATGGCTTACGCGACCGCGTGAAAGAGAGGAAATCGCGGTGACGCGGCCGCATGGCTCACGCGACCGCGCGGATTGTAAAAGCATAAGTGACGCGAAGGCGTGGACGACGCGTCCGCGTGGAGAAGCAAAACGCCGAATGACGGGTCCGCATGAATGACGCGATCGCGTGACGTGCGCGATCTGCATAATTTGTAGAATCGCTGGGGACAATTTCGGGCCCTATTTTGACCCAGTTTTTGGCCCAGAAAAGCAGACTAGAGCCAGAGAACATGCAGAAACCAACAACATTCATTCCGCATAGTTTTAGTTTTTTTTAGATCTAGTTTTCCTCTCCTCTATGTTTTTCTCTCTACACATTCATAGTTCTTAGGATTCTTATTTTCTATTGCTTTTTGCATTGGGATTTTGAGAAGAGTTATTACCTTATCAAGACTTCGTCATTCTAGTTCATTTTCTTTACTTGGCTTTACTCTTCCATGTCCTTTAATTTACTTCAATTTTACTATTGGATTATTTTAGAATTTATTAATACAAGAGTTATTTTTATTTTTAATTGATTCCTTTGAGTTTTATTTATCCTGTCTTTCTTTAATTCCCTTTCCTATGTTATGAATTCCACATTCACAATGAGTGAGTAGTTCCCTAACTTGATGGGGAGTTGATTGAAAGGAACCCTTGAGTTGGAATGCTCAAAGGAGAAATTATAATTGGGTTTATTGTTGGATTACTCTCTAGTCACTAACGCCAGTCCTTCCAAGTAAGCGGACTAGGACTTGTGAATAGAAACAGCATTCCAACTTGTTTGACTTTCCCTTACCTAGTAAGGGATAACTAAACAGAATAACCCCCAATTATCAATTAATCTTGAGAGTACTGCAACAAGAATAGGGCTTCCAACTAAACTACTCCCAGTCAAGGCTTTTATTTACATTACATTAATTCTCTAATTTAATTTCCTGTCATTCAACTCAAATCTTTTTGAAAACCATATGATTAATAAAATAGCACACTTTCCTACAACTCGTTGGGAGACGACCTGGGATTCATACTCCCAGTATTTTAATTTTAATTTATGTGCACCCTTTTTAAATTGATAAGCGGGTTTCTGGTTGGTTGAGGACTATACTTGCAACGCATATCTTATAACAATTCTTAACTCGCCAATTTCCACCACGTCAATTTTTGGTGCCATTGCCGGGGAGTTACAATAGAGTGCTAAAGTTATTAATTGGAATTTATTTATTTGCATTTTATTTTATTTTGCTTCTATGAGCTGCTTGTTTCTTTCGCTAGATGACGCGTTCACTTCCTGATCTAAGCTTGCCAGTATTCGATCCTGAGATTGAAAGAACTATTTCACGAATAAGGCAAGCTCGGCGTCGGTTACTCCTCTCTGAGGGCGGATCTGAAACGTCATTTGAGGAAGAAATCAGCCCCCGTTCTACTGATTCGGTTGATTTACGTATAGGTGACATGGCAGCACCTAGGAGAGTTACTATCCAGGAAGCTGGAGCCCCTAATTTTACAATGCAACAGTTTCAAGCGCATCATCCAGCGGTGGCTACAGACTTTGAAATAAAGACCACACTGCTCAATTTGATGCCCAAGTTTCATGGCCTACCTGCTCAAGAGCCTATCAAGCACCTGAGAGATTTTCAAGAAGCCTGTTCTACTGTCAGGCGTGATGGTGCAGATGAAACTTCAATTTTGCTGAAAGCCTTCCCGTTTTTTCTTGAGGGAAAGGCAAGATAGTGGTACTACACTCACCCCGCGTCAACTGTATCCAACTGGGATACACTCAGAAGAGAATTTTTGGAAAAGTTCTTTCCAGCTAAAGTTACTAATAAACTGAGGAAAGACATTTTCATGATTGTTCAGGATGAATCTGAAACTCTCTATGAGTACTGGGAGCGCTTCAATAATCTTCTGGAAGCCTGCCCCACCATATGATTGACAAGATAGTGTTACTCGGCTACGTCACACAGGGCATGAGGCCCCAAGATAAGACCACATTGGAAAGTGCTAGCAATGGGTCTATGAAAAATTACAAGACCACTGATGAGGCATGGCAACTGATCAGCGACTTAGCTGAATCTACTAGGAATCACAGGCAGAAACAAGGCCATGCAAAAGCCGTTGCAAAAGTATCCTCTAGCAGAGAGACTGCTGCCTTAACTCAGAGTATCTGTGAAATGACCAACTTGCTGAAGCAGATGCAATTGAACCAATAACAAGTTCAGCAAGCTCAACCTTCTCCACCACAGCAAAACCAACAGTTAGTCCCAGAGAGAGTTTGCAGAATCTGTACTGATTATAGCCACTATACTGATGAATGTCCGCAGCTCCAGCAGGAAGACAACACCGTGGCAGCCACTCATAACTTCTATGACCGCCCTAACCAAGGATACAATCAAGGTGGCAATTACAACCACGGATGGCAAGACAATTCTAACCAGAATTGGAGGGACAACAACAACAACAGAGGCGGCAGAGATAATCAGGGAAATCAGAGGTGGAATAACAACAACAACAGGCAGCAGAACCAGTACCAGCCTTCCAGAGCACCTCACCTGAGGCAATCCCAAGGACCACAGGATACCCAACAGCAGACCTCTCAAATTACCTATCCTTCTTCTTCTGCTAATGATGACTTACTACAATCTATTGATCGGAGACAGCAGACCATAGAAAATAACATTAATGCCACTCTGAATGGTCTGAATGCTACTTTGCAAGCTCTTGTCTCATAGATTGGTTCAATGAATAACTCCAATAACCAACCCTTGAGCTCCAGTGGAATTCCCTCTCAACCATTACCCAATCCCAAGGGTGGTATTAATGCCATCACCCTAAGGTCCGAAACCACACTACAGGATAGGAACCAGGAAGAGCCAAGCCCACCAGAACACACCTCAGCTGAAGAGGTAGTGGAAATAAAAGATGTTGAAGAGGAAGAAGACATACAGGGCATAACTGAAAAAGAAGAAGTTCAACCACAGGAGGAAGCATCAAAAGGCGCAGACACTGCAGAAGACACCACTCCTATTCCATTTCCACAACTTGCAAGGAAGCCCATAAAGTAGCTGGAACCTGATCCAAAAATGGTAGAGATATTCAAAAAGGTTGAGGTAAATGTTCCTCTATTTGATGTTATTCAACAGGTACCTAAGTATGCAAAGTTTCTAAAAGATTTATGTATACATAAGGACAAAATTAATGAATTAGAAACTATTCCTTTAGGAAGTTCCATATCTGCTTTAATGGGTGGTTTACCTGAAAAGTATAGTGACCCAGGTCCTTGTATGGTTAATTGTACTATTGGTGGTGTAGTATTTTCTGATTGCATGTGTGATTTAGGAGCATGTGTGAGTATAATGCCTTTGTCTATATATGATATTTTGAGGCTTCCCCCCTTAAAAAGGTCGGCAGCTCATTTTGTGTTAGCAGATAAAAGCACTATTACAGTGGCTAGAGTTGCTGAAGATGTATTAGTGGGCATTAAAGGACTCACGTTCCCCACTTATTTTTATATCCTGAAAATGCCCCAAAATTACTCAGACAAGCCATCATCAATCCTACTCGGAAGGCCATTCCTGAAGACCTCAAAGTTTAAATTAGATGCTTTTTCAAGAACATACTCTTTTGAAATAGATGGCCGAGTAGTGATCTTCAATCTGAATGGAGTTATGAAGCATCATCCGGAGGATCACTCTATCCTCAAGTGTGACATTATAGATGAAACTGTGGCTGAAGTCCATCAGGAGGAATTTGAAGAGAAGCACGCAGGACAAGGTCCAAGTGTGGGGACATTCTCAGAGGACAATGACAGTGCTCTACCACTGTTACCAGCTCCAGACAACCCAGAGCCTGACCATGATCAGAAGTTAGAATTAAAACCCCTTCCTCCACACCTCAAATATGCTTACCTTGAAGATAGGCAGAGGTTTCCAGTTATCATTGCAAGGGAACTTACTTCTCAACAAGAAGAGCAGTTACTTAGTGTGCTGAGGAGGCACAAGAAGGCAATTGGATGGAGTTTGGCAGACATAGTAGGCATAAACCCTCAAGTCTGTGAGCATAGAATATTTTTAGAAGAGGGAGCTAGACCTGTTCGTCAACCCCAGAGAAGACTGAACCCCACTATCTTAGAGGTTGTCACAAAGGAAGTGACCAGACTACTAGAGGCAGATATCATCGATCCCATCTCAGACAGTGAATGGGTAAGCCCAATACAAGTGGTGCCAAAGAAGTCTGGAGGCACTACAGTGAATAATGAGCATGGAGAGCTCTTGATAACCAGAGTTCAGAATGCCTGGAGGGTCTGCATTGACTACAGATGCCTCAACTAAGCAACCCGCAAGGATCACTATCCTCTTCCATTCATTGATCAAATGCTGGATCGCCTATCAGGTAAATCACATTATTGTTTTTTAGATGGGTATACAGGTTATTTCCAGATTCATATAGCTCCTGAGGATCAGGAAAAGACCACTTTTACATGTCCTTTTGGGACTTATGCTTACAAGAGAATGCCCTTGGCTTGTGCAATGCACCAACTACTTTTCAGAGATGCATGATGAGCCTTTTCTCTGATCTTATTGAGGACTGTATGGAGGTTTTTATGGATGATTTCAGTGTATACGGCAATTCCTTTAGCCTTTGCTTAGATGGATTATCTAGAGTATTAGATAGATGTGTCAGTACAAACCTTGTATTAAATTTTGAGAAATGTCACTTTATGGTAAAACAAGGTATTGTACTAGGACATGTTGTGTCTAATACTAGCATTTCTGTAGATCTAGCAAAGGTGGATGTTATTTCTAGTTTACCTTACCCCTCTTCTGTGAGGGAAGTCCGTTCGTTCCTTGGCCATGCAGGCTTTTACAGTAGATTCATTAAGGACTTCAGTAAGGTAGCACTTCCCTTATCTAGGCTACTGCAGAAAGATATTGAGTTCGAGTTCAGTGAAAATTGCAAACAAGCGTTTGATAAGCTGAAGACCGCCCTGACTGAAGCTCCAATTGTGAGAGGACCAGATTGGAGCCAACCATTTGAAATAATGTGTGATGCTTCCAACCATGCCGTAGGAGCAGCACTGGCTCATCGTGAATGTAAGGATCTTTTTGTTATTGCTTATGCGTCTAAAACTTTAGATACCGCTCAGTCCAATTACACTACTACTGAGAAAGAGCTTCTTGCTATTGTTTTTTCTCTGGATAAATTCCGAGCCTATTCACTTGGTACAAAAGTAGTAGTGTATTCAGACCACGTAGCTCTAAAGTATTTATTAGCTAAAAAGGAGTCCAAACCAAGACTTATATGTTGGATATTGCTATTACAAGAATTTGGTTTGGAAATTAAGGACAGGAGTGGTAACCAGAATTTAGTGGCAGACCACTTGAGTCGCCTTGAACATATTACAGATGACTCCACTCCTATAGCTGATAATTTCCCATTTGATAACCTGCAAGCAGTATCTGAGATAGTCCCTTGGTATGCACTATAGCTAATTATCTAGTTAGCTGCACTTTTCCTCCAAACTTTTCTAAGCATCAAAGAGACAAGCTGAAAAGCGAGTCTAAATTTTATATATGGGATGACCCATATTTATGGAGATGTGGCGCTGACCATGTAATTAGACGGTGTGTGCCTCAATCAGAATTCCAGTCCATCTTAGAGGCCTGTCACTCATCTGAGAGTGGAGGACATTTTGGCCCTCAAAGAACTGCTAGAAAAATCTTAGACTGTGGATTCTGGTGGCCTACTCTTTTTAGAGACGCTACTGAATTTTGTAGATCTTATTTTCCATGCCAGAAATTTGGTAATATATCCAGGAAGGATGACATACCTCAATAAATTATGCTTTTTTGTGAAATTTTTTATGTTTGGGGCATTGACTTCATGGGTCCATTTCCAAATTCTAATGGTTATTTATATATATTGTTAGCTGTAGATTATGTTTCCAAATGGGTGAAAGCAATTCCTACCCGCACTGATGATGCTAACATTGTTGTTTCCTTTGTGAGAAACCATATTATTTGTCGCTTTGGATCACCACGAGCAATCGTGAGCGATCAAGGCACCCATTTTTGTAACAGGAGACTAACCGGATTAATGAAGAAGCATGGGATAATTCATAAGGTTACAACAGCATACCACCCTCAGACCAATGGGCAAGCCGAGGTGTCAAACAGAGAAATAAAGCGTATATTACAGAAGATAGTCAAACCTCAAAGAAGAGACTGGAGCACCAAGCTACAAGATGCACTTTGGGCGTACAGAACTGCATACAAAACACCAATTGGGATGAGTCCTTTCCGCTTAGTTTATGGAAAAGCTTGTCATCTCCTTGTTGAAGTAAAGCACAAAGCCTTCTGGGCAGTAAAGGAGTGCAACATGGGAATTGAGAAAGCCGGAGCTGAAAGGAAATTGCAACTGCAAGAATTGGAAAGCCTTCGCCTGGAAGCTTATGAGAACTCAAGACTATACAAGGAGCAGATGAAGGCTGTACATGATCAGCACATCAGGAGGAAAGAGTTCCAACCTGGGGATTTAGTCCTCCTTTACAAATCTCGACTGAGGCTCATGCCAGGCAAGTTGAAATCAAGATGGGAAGGTCCATACAGAGTAGAGAAGGCCGAACCGTACGGAGTTTATCACCTAAGCCATCCTTCAAGCTCTGAGCTTATCAAATTTAATGGACATCGTTTAAAGCTGTACCATGGCGATCAGCTGAGGAAAAATAAGGAGCTCGAGATCTTCCTCTTGGAAGATCCCCACATAGCCGAAGACTGAGCTAGTGGAGCGTCCAACTTACGGACGTTAAAGCAAAGTGCTAGGTGGGAGACAACCCACCATGGTATGATCGTTCTCTTCTTTATTTTTAGTTTTACTATTCAATAACTCTTCTCTTTATTAGTACATTTCATGCATCTGCATTTACATACCTTTAAATTAAAAAAAAAAGCTACGCGAGGCGATCGCATCATTGACGCGTCCGCGTCGCAAAGAGATGGGAGAAAATAATAAACGAACAGAGAGTTACGTAGGAGCGTGGCTGGAGGCATGCCAATGACACAAATCGCCTCACGCGACCGCGTCGTTGACATGTCCGTGTCGAGTGGGAATACTGGCCTCCCACGTGACCGCGTGCCCCACGCGGCCGCGTGACCTGGACATCGACGTAAAAAAGGTGCACGACAGAAAGTTGTGCTAGAGTGGTGCTGGATTGGTGCTGAACGCATAATCCTTTCCACGCGACCGCGTGACCGACGCGATCGCGTCACCTCGCAACAATTGACCACTCACGCGATCGCATGCCCCACGCGATCGCGTCACCCAAAATTTGGCAATTAATGATTTTGAACAGAGAGTTGTGCGAGCGCGAGGCTGCCCTCGCGCCATTAACCTAAAACAGGCCACGCGACCGCGTGACCGACGCGACCGCGTCATTCAGTTTAAGCGCAAGTCGTGCGACCGCGTGCCTCACGCGACCGCGTCGCTTGCGCCGCACAGTTTTCTTGATTTGCCAATTATCTTATCTTTTTCTCCCCAAATCCTATTTTCTCTTTTCAACTTCTTATTTCTTCTTCCTCCCTTCTTCCTTCTTCCTTCTTTCTCACTTTTTACACTTTCACTCTCTCTCACCCCCATTAACAAGGTTTTTCTTTTTCTTCCTTTTTCCTTTTTATTTGGTGTTATAAATTTATGTGAGTCATTATTTCTCATTATATGCTTGTGGATTGTTATAAATTTGTTTGACAATTATATATTACTTTTTCAAGGGATGCTTGCATGTTCACTTTCATACTTTCCATAACTTAATTATCGTGCATGCTATGTGTTTGTGAAAAGGCCCATATGGCATTATGCATTTTTCTACTTTATTCTACTTTTCAATGCTTGCTTTTCACAAAACCCTTTTTATATTTTATTAATTTGATATAATTGTTATTACAAACAAATTGTTAGTTTGAAAGACTTGGTAATCTAACTTGGACATTACATGCTTGATCTATGCTACTCATGCCTTTGCCTACATGCCAATAAACCCCTTGCATTTACTTGTCCCTACATGCACTCGCTATATTTCCATTAATAAACTTTTCACATGTAGTCATGACCATGTGTTAATGTCATTCTTCTTTGTTGTGCCTTAATTACCACCTTCCCCGCTCTCTTCCTTGCTCTAACCCTTTAAATTTAATTTACTTTCTCTTTCCTTTTTCAGGATGGCCACCAAGAAAGGAAAGGAGAAAGCCACTCCCAAACAACCAGCAAGAAGAGGAACGAAAAGAGCATTAGTGGCAGAACCCTCTTCAACTGCGGTTAAGCCCTCAACAAAGAAAATTAAGAGGATTATAAAAGTTGATGATAAAGAAAGAGCCTTCCCAGCAAATGACACTGCGCGATTCTCCAATCGCTACTGTGAGCAGATGTTCCCCATCCTGGCAGAAAGGAATTACAACAACGAATACCTTCTTCTCCTCCCAAACCATATTGCTACATTTGTTGAGCCGCAGATTGCACGAAGACAATGGGATTTCCTACAGAGACAGCCAAGGCAGGTCAATCTTTCTTGGGTAGTCGAGTTCTACTCCAACTTCCACCTACCAACCCTGCAGTCTGTCTACGTCCGTCAGAAGTAAGTCCCCATTACAGAAGAGGCCATTCAAAAAGCTCTAGGTCTTTCCCCTGTTCTAGAAGGATTGGATGCCTTTCAAGAAGCCGCACTCAAGCACCAGCTGTACCAATTTGACTGGGATGCCGTTCTCAGAGTGATCGCACTACCTGGCAGCCGTTGGATCTACGGATACCATCGTACCCGCCCTAAGGGAATTTCGGCTTCAGCACTTACCTTGGAGGCTCGCGTATGGGCACAGATCATGTCCCATTATGTCTTTCCGAGTACTCACGAATCAACCTTCACTACGGACATGGCCGTTCTTCTATGGTGCATCCTTACAGACCAACCTCTAAATCTACCAAGACATATCCGGAATGCTATGGGACACGTACAAATCGCAGGCAACTTACCTTTCCCCGCCCTGGTCTTAGATCTTGTTTCAGCCGCTGGAGTCTCCTACAGAGCTGGGGACACCAAAGCCATACTTCCACGGGATGATCAATACGTCCCTAATAGGAAATATATCAGACCTCCAACCGCCACTATCAGCCAGCTCACTGAACCAGTTGAAGATATTCCTTTTTCAACACCACAAGCACCTACTACAGACCAACTGCTCCAGCAGATACTTGCAAAGTTGGATCGTCAGGAACAGAAAGCTAAGATGAGAGAGCGTCGTAACAAGCGCCGATTCACATACCTCAAGGAGCTGATTATGGGAAAATTCAAGGACTCAGACGCCCCGGACTCCACTTCCTTTACCAGCACAGGGAGCCGTAATGGTCCCGACTGTAGAGATACTGCTACCAGCCCACCTTTATTCCTGACAGATGGCATCGAGGACGGTGCAAAGCCTTAAGTGTGGGGAGGTCGGTCAGTACCTGACTGCCGAAGGTAATTTCTCTTCCCTAAACACCAATAAATTAGGATATTTAGTTAGATTTTTCTTTTGTAGAATTAGACAAATTGCATAGTAATAGGTTAGTTGCATGCATGTTCTGCTTGATTGAAAAGACAATAGGTTTCTTCTAAGACCCTATCTTTGGAACAAAATTTCACTAATTTTAATCAAAACTTCTATGTTAAATTTGCTTGAAGTTGTATTTGGAACATAATTTTTGAGCTAAAGAACACACAACCTGTGAGATTTGAGCCTTTATGAATGGTTACATTATTTAACCATCACTATTTTATTCTTGTGTGCTTACTTCTCTATAATTGTAATCTATATTTTGTTTCATCCTATATGTCCAATGTTTATTATATTTATATGTTTGCATATGATTGAGGCCATTATTTTTTTAGCCCACTTATCCAAATTAAGCCTACCCCTTTCAATTACCTTTGTTAGCCACTTTGAGCCTTTAAATCCCATTTGTTCTATATTTTACCACATTACTAGCCTTAAGCGGAAAAACAATTATATATCCCAAATTGAATCTTTGGTTAGCTTAAGATAGAATTATGTGTGTCAATCAAGTATGGAAAATTGTGGGAACAAAAGATAATAAGGGAATGTGGATACCTACTCATGTGAAACTATAAGAATTAAAAAAATCTATGTGCATTGATAAGCTATATTTATTTTTCTGTCAAAAAATTTATATATATATATATATATATTCAATAAATAAATAAGTGGACAAAAATTACCCCAATTAAGAATTCGAAGGTCAATGCATGTATGATAAAATTAAAAAAATAAGAAGTTGAAACATGAGTATGGAATGTGAAAGGAATTTCTGGGTAGCTAGGTATGCATTCTAAAGTTATATAGAATATACATAGAGGTTGGGTGAAAGCTTAGGTTAATTAAAGATTCAATTTATAAGCTTACTTAGCCATATATATATATATATATCCTTACCCTTACCTTGGCCCCATTACAACCTTGAAAAGACCTCATGATGTTTGCATTGGTATATTAAATGTTGTTGATTGGTTAGGAGAAGAACAAAATTTAGAAAGCATGATTAGAGAAGGATAGAGTAATTACCCTATACACTAGAGAGACTAGAGTGTACATACACCATCAGTGAGGGTTCAATGCTTGAAATTTTATGTTCCATGCTTTCATGAGTTGTCTTCTTGCTTTTTTAGCTGTTCTTACTGTATAAGAATTGAATTAGTGGAATTTGATTTGTAATTGTTTTGAAGAGCTTATTTACTTTTGATCAAGTGGACAAGAATCATATAGTTGCATTTACATATATAGGTTGCATTGCACTGCATGAGTTTCACATGTTCCTACTCATTTATTTTATCTCCTTCAACTAAGCATGAGGACATGCTAATGTTTAAGTGTGGGGAGGTTGACGAACCACTATTTTATGGTTTATAATGTGTTTAATTGTGTTGTTTTATCATGATCTTTACCCACTTATTCATATAATTAGCATGCATTTATATTTCCTTCCTAAAATTATTACATGATTGAAAACTTGCTTGCTAGAGACTTTTAATTATGTATTTTAATTCTCCTTTATTCCATTCGATACCGTGATCTGTGTTTTAAGTGTTTCAGGCTTTATAGGGCACGAATGAGTTGGAGATTGGAAAGGAAGCTTGCAAAAAATGGAAGGAACACAAGAAATTAAGGAGATGACCAGCGAGAAGTGACGTGGCCGCATGGCTCACGCGACCACGCGAAAGAGAGGAAATCGCGGTGATGCGGCCGTATGGCTCACGCGACCGCACGGATTGGAATAGCATAAGTGACGCGGAGGCATGGACGACGCGTCCGCGTGGAGAAGAAAAATGCCGAATGACGCGTCCGCATGATTGACGCGATCGCGTGACGTGCGCGATCTACATAATCTGCAGAATCGCTGGGGACGATTTCGGGCCCTATTTTGACCCAGTTTTCGGCCCAGAAAAACAGACTAGAGCCAGAGAACATGCAGAGACCAACAACAACATTCATTCCGTATAGTTTTAGTTTTTTTTAGATCTAGTTTTCCTCTCCTCTAGGTTTTTCTCTCTACACATTCATAGTTCTTAGGATTCTTATTCTCTATTGCTTTTTGCATTGAGATTTTGAGAAGAGTTATTACCTCATCAAGACTTCGTCATTCTAGTTCGTTTTCTTTACTTGGCTTTACTCTTCCAGGTCATTTAATTTACTTCAATTTTACTATTGGATTATTTTAGAATTTATTAATACAAGAGTTATTTTTATTTTTAATTGATTCCTTTGAGTTTTATTTATCATGTCTTTCTTTAATTCCCTTTCCTATGTTATGGATTCCACATTCACAATGAGTAAGTAGTTCCCTAACTTGATGGTGAGTTGATTGAAAGGAACCCTTGAGTTGGAATGCTCAAAGGAGAAATTATAATTGGGTTTATTGTTGGATTGCTTTCTAGTCACTAACGCCAGTCCTTCCAAGTAAGCGGACTGGGACTTGTGAATAGAAACAGCATTCCAACTTGTTTGACTTTCCCTTACCTAGTAAGGGATAACTAAATAGAACAACCCCCAATTATCAATTAATTTTGAGAGTACTGCAACAAGAATAGGGCTTCCAACTAATCTACTCCCAGTCAAGGCTTTTATTTACATTACATTAATTCTCTGATTTAATTTCCTGTCATTCAACTCAAATCTTTTTGAAAATCATCTGATTAATAAAATAGCACACTTTTCTGCAACTTGTTGGGAGACGACCTGGGATTCATACTCCCAGTATTTTAATTTTAATTTATGTGACACCCTTTTTAAATTGATAAGCGGGTTTCTGGTTTGTTGAGGACTATACTTTCAACGCATATCTTATAACAATTCTTGACTCGCCAATTTCCACCACGTCAGCAGGCTCCTCTTTAGGTTCGGCCACAACCTCTATGGTGAGGGCCTTGCACTCTTCCTTTGGATTCACCTCTGTGTTGCTTGGAAGAGTGTTGGAAAGGATCTATAGGATCCTCTTTCTCAGCTGCCCAACCTATATCTCCAAGTTCAGGATGGAAGACCTAGTCTCAGCCATGAAACTATGTGTGGTCTTGGAGAGATTGGAGACTATAGCAGCCAAGTCAGAGAGGCTCTATTTGGGTGTCTCCATCATCTGCTGAGATGATTCGAATGGTTTGTTATTGAACCTGTTCTGGTTCATTCCATTCTGATTATTATTGAAGTCTTGTTGAGGCTTTGCTGGTCTCTCCACCGAAAGTTGGGGTGGTTCCTCCATCCCTGATTGAAAGTGTTCGAATAGGGATTATTGTTAGAGTTTCTGGAGGAGTTTCCCATGTAGTTAACCTCCTCCATTGTGGTCTAGACGTTATCACCTGTGTCCACCTCATAGGCCGTCTCTGGTCAGTAGGTGAATCAGAGTAATGCGTTATACCTGGGTGCTCCAGTGTATTTATAATGGTGTGGAGTGACCTTTTTGTATAAGATAAGTTAGTTATCTTATCTTATCTTTGGGTAAGGTCATTTTATCTTCAAGGGAACCGCCTTTATCTCTATAGGCTTGGACTGCCTTTGGATTTGGGTCGTGTTCCTCTATTTGGGCCCTTTTATGGGCTTTCCTGTCGATTTGGCCGACCTCTTTGGGAAGAGGTCGGATAGTCTGACCTAAAGAGGTCGGTCACTTTGTTACTAAACATCCCGAATCGAATAGCTCGACCCAGGGTGTGAACAGTGCCCCTGCTTGAGCTCGGTCTTCTTTTTTGAGGTCAAGTCCTTGACTTTGATCCTTCTCTAGTGAAGCCAAACTCGAGCATTTGTCGATTTCTTTCCTTGTAAAAAATTTTTTTGAATGTGGAACATTTTTCCTCTGAAAGCGCGCGCTTCTATATTAGCGCTCTGCTCTTGGGAACGTGCGAGGGTTTAATACCTTCATTAATTGGTTTTAATTGCCTCGTTCCCCTTGGCTTTTTATTTTGAATTTTGCAATCAGAAACAGTTTCTCTTCTTCGTTTTTCTTTGTAACTTCTCCCTTCACTCTCTTGCTTTCTGTTTTTGCCTACATTTTGCCTTTCTTGCGTTGCGGCGTTATTCGGTGATTTTCTGGGCAATTCCCTCTTTCCATCTTCAATCTCCTTTGAAGCTTCTTCCTTCGTTCAGGTTAGTTTTTCTTTCTTTGTGCTTCTTTCATCCTTTTTGCCTTCGGTTATTGTTAAAGTTTTGGTTTTGAATACATGTTTGGAAAGCTTGAATCTTTTTGCATTGTCATGCTCGCTTGTCGTTGTGCTGCATGTTTTTCTAGTTTTTTATGAACCTCTTTTACTTTTCCCAGAAGGTTGCTCCTTTTGATGACTTTCGCTCTGTTGATGATTTTATTGATGATCCTTTGTAAAAAGTAACAATTTTTTCTAGTGGCTTGTTTGTTTGGGGTATTTATTTCCTGAAAAAGGTGGCGTCTTTGATGACTTCTTGTTGATACTTTCGTTCCTTGGTAGTTCTGTCTGCGACTGTGAATTTGGGAGGTAGTTATCTTGATGACTTTATTTGATTTGTAGCTCGTGGCTTTCTTCTCAGAGTGTTATCTTCCTGTTAAGATGTGTAGAGATGTAGACTTGTAGGTTTCCCTGAGTCCTTGTTCCATAAGTTACCTCCAAAAGATGCCCCTGGATCTTTAGTGTGGGTCCTAGGGTTTCCTTTTGTTGCTTGTATTGCTATGGTGTCATGCTTGTCCGAGCTGTTCTGATATGGTTTTTGACTTTATCCGAGATGTTTGGGTTAGTAATCCATTTTCTTCTTTTCTTGCTGTAGGACTAGTTGACCTCATGTCTTCTCGCAAGAACATTGTTGAAACATCTTCTGAATTTTGTCAGTAGCTTAGGCAGTTTCATAGGGTTTGTAATAGTGATAGTGATGAAAAGAATTATGAGCTTGTATCCCCTACTTCTGAAGAGAGAGTTTGTTTCTCTACTCGAGTTGCTGGAGACCGTCTTTTTTTCTATGCATACGATTTCTTCTTTGGCCAGATGAGCATCACCATTCCTTTTACTCCTTTTGAGACCAATCTGTTGTGGTCTTGCAATGTAGCTGCATCCCAACTTCACCCCAATTCTTGGGGCTTTATAAAGATCTTTCAATTGTTGTGTCGTGAACTTGACATCCCTGCCTCGCAATCCCTTTTTTTTTATTTGTTTGTCTTGACAAAACCTGGGGTAGTGAAGAAAAAGGCTGCCTGGGTTTATTTCCGAGCTTCGCAAGGGAAGAAAGTTTTTTCTATGTATGACGAGTCATTTCGTGATTTTAAGAACTATTTCTTCAAGGTTCGAGCTGTTGAAGGAGCTCGCCCCTTTTTTCTGGATGAGAATGATGAGCCCACTTTTCCTTTAGAGTGGTAAAAGAACGTTGTTGTGTCGAGGTATTCATGGGAGATGTTGGACGAGGTCGAGCAGGCCTTTGTGACTGTGTTGGAGGAGAATTGGGGGGGAGCCTCCCTATCCTGATACCAAGAAATTCTTAGGAGACCCCTCACTTCTCCAAGCTGAGCTGGGTAGTGATCGATTTCCTTTCTTTGTCTGTTGATTTTATTTTCTGCAAGCTCTTTTCTGATTTGTAACTTCATTTCTCACTGTTATGTGTTGCTTGCAGATATGATTAAAAATAATGAATCTATGAAGGCCTTCAAGAGGGCCAGGAAGGCTACTGTCGCCCAAAATATCTCGGCCAAAGCGGCCGGAGAGGGATCGTCCCAGGTTCAATCGAAGCCATCCGTGCCGAATTCACCTGGGCCGAGGAAGGAGATCCCTACTCCCCGGGTTCAACTGACTGACCCTCCGCAAACTTCAGCTGCTGGTGCTGGCGCTCCTCCTCCAAAAAAGCAAAAAACATCTAAGCCTTTTAACCTTGATGCCCCTGATTTTGATGCCATCGAGTTTGTCGACCAACAGATTGCCCCCTATGGAGGTCTTCCAATGGATGATGTGTCCATTCTTCATCACCTGGAGTTCATAACTAGAAGTAGTGTGAAGATGGCTCATATGGGTGCGGCTCTTTTTCGAACTGCTCAGGGTATCCCAATTCATGCTACAAAATCTTTCATGATGAAGGCTAAGGCAGAGTTTGATAGAATAAAAGGTTTGAAGGAGGAGCTGGAGGTAAAGTTGGCGAAGGTGGAGAAAGAATTAGAGGGTGAAAAGGCTAGTTCTATGGCCTTGGCGGCTTCCGTGAAGTTGGCTGAAGACACCGCATTAAGGCACAAGGATAGCTACGTCACATCCTATAGGGAAGTGTTGCGTCTTAGGGAGGAGTTGGAATTGGCCCGAGTTGATTATTCCGTGCTCCAGGGTCACCTCGTGGGCAGTGTGAATGCTGCTTATGAGAACTTGAAGGAGCAGGTTCGAGTTCTTGCTCCCGAGGTCGACCTTACTCTTTTAAACCTGGACAATGTCGTGAAGGAGGGCAAGATTGTTCCTGACGACCTTGATGACGACGATGTTGAACCTCTGCCTGTGCCAGTTGCCAAAGCCGCTGCTGTGCCGACTTCTTCAACTCCTCCTGGCAGGATTAGTCATCTCGAGCCCGAGCCTGATTGTCAGATATTGAATCGAGATGATGGGACGGTGGATGTTGTGCCCCTCTAGACTCGTCCTCCTTCGCCCCATGTTGATACTGCTTCTGGGAAGTCTCTGGATCTTCTTTAGTTATTTGTGTATGGCCCTGTCTGTGGGCTTTTGAACTGTTTATTTTTTGTAAATGGTATTTTGTTGACTGTTGACACTCTCTTGGTTGCTTGTTTAGCAACTTTATTTTGAAAAACAAAGCAGTTTCCAAGCTTTTGGGGCTGATTTTGGTGGCCTCTGAAGCTTGCCATTATTATAGCTAGCAGTTTTTATATCACGTCTGTCTGCACTTGTCTTGGCACCTTTCTAGTTTTTTTGGGAGTGTTGGAACTTTTTGTTGTATAACGCTGAAGTCGCCAATTTCATTATGTCGGTTTTGTTCGAGCTATTGTTGATAATCCTCTCTTTTTTTTTTGGGACCCCTTTTTAGGTCTCTTTCAGGGATTATTTTTGTAGCTTTATGTTTTGGACCGACTTCTTCGCGTTGGGTTCTTCAAAGTTATTTTGTAATCCTCTTTCTTGGACCTTGTTTAGGTCTCTTTCAGGGATTACTTTTATAACTATTATGTTTTGGGCCGACTTCATCATGTCGGGCCCTTCTAAGTTATTTTTGTAATCCTCTTTCTTGGACCTTGTTTAGGCCTTTTTCAGGGATTACCTTTATAACTTTTATGTTTTGGGCTGACTTCGTCATGTCGGGCCCTTCTAAGTTATTTTTGTAATCCTCTTTCTTGGAGCTTGTTCAGGTCTCTTTCAGGGATTACTTTTATAACTTTTATGTTTTGGGCCGACTTCGTCATGTCGGGCCCTTCTAAGTTATTTTTGTAATTCTCTTTCTTGGACCTTGTTCAGGTCTCTTTCAGGTATTGCTTTTATAACTTTTATGTTTTGGGCCGACTTCATTATTTCGAGCCCTTCTAAGTTAAAGTAATCCTCTTTTATAGGGTTGGCCAGACCTCTTTCCAGGGTTTACTTATAACTTGGTTTGACTTGGTCCGACTTCTTAACGTCGACCAGTCTTTATGTTATTATTTAGCAATCCATTAAGACCTCGTCAGGTATTTTCTCCAGATCACTTTCAATAACTTCTTGCATTATTCTGTTTTCATCTTTGCCGATTTGTAGAAGGTGAGTTCAATCCTTGTTTAATCGACTTTGAGATGAATTTGGTTTTCATCTCTGCTGGTCTTTATCATGATCGTGCAGTGAATTTGATTTTCACTTTCTGCCGATCTGTTGCTTTATAATCGGACGATGAATGTTTCAGATTAATGCGGCTTGAGCATTTGTAGAATATCTAAACATATTTTATTTAAAAGAAAATACAAATATGTACATGTGGAGTTTTTATCCTTTTGAGTAGGATAATTTGTGGATCTCAACTTGGTGCCTCATTAAAAAACCTTTTCAGGAAAAAGAGTACACCATATGCTGAGATCCCTTACCATTCCTAGCTATAGTGCCTTCTTAGGTTACAAGCGTGCCATGACCTAGGAAGCTCTCGCCCTTCGAGTTCGGACAGTCTGTAGTAGCCCTTCCCAAGTACTTATATGACTCAGTAGGGTCCTTTCTAGTTTGCTGCCAGCTTTCCTTCTCCGGGTCGAGTTATTCCGATATCATTTCGGATTAGGATGAGATCATTCTCAGCGAAACTTCTTGGCACTACCTTTTGATTATATCTGGAAGCCGTTCGACGTTTTAGTGCTTCTTCCCTGATCCGAGCTCTTTCTTGGATTTCAGGAAGTAGGTCGAGCTCTTCCCTTTGAAGTTGGGAGTTGGCTTCTTCATTGTAATGAACCACTCTAGGTGACCCTTCCTCGATCTCTACTGGGATCATTGCCTCCGTTCTGTATGCTAATCGGAAGGGTGATTCCTTTGTGGTGGAATATGGCATTGTTCGATATGCCCATAGGACTTGTGGGAGTTCTTCGGCCCAAGCTCCATTTGCGTCTTGTAATCTCCGTTTTAGCCCAGTCAATATGACTTTGTTGGCAGATTCGGCTTGTCCATTGACTTGGGGATGTTCGACGGAAGTGAACTGGTGCTTTATGTTCAAGTCGGCTACTAATTTTCTAAAGCCTGCATCTATGAATTGGGTGCCATTGTCCGTGGTGATGGAGTATGGGACCCCGAACCTTGTGACGATGTTCCTATATAGGAATTTTCGACTTCTTTGAGTAGTAGCGTTAGCTAGGGGTTCTGTCTCGATCCACTTTGTGAAATAGTCTACCCCTACTATGAGGAATTTAACTTGTCCCGACCCCTGAGGAAAGGGTCCGAGAAGGTCGAGTCCCCATTTTGCAAATGGCCAAGGTGAGGTTATGCTAATGAGCTCCTCTGGCGGGGCGATGTGAAAGTTGGCATGTTTTTGACATGGTGGACATGTCTTTACGAACTCTGTGGCCTCCTTTTATAGAGTTGGCCAATAAAATGAGTAAATAGTCAAATTGGTCCCTGAAAGATAGCCCGATCTTCAAACAAGTCCCCGTAAGAAAAAGATAATAAAATTTGTCCCTGAAAAATTTAAAATTGGTAACGTTAGTCCCTCCGTCAGTTGGATGATAACGTGTCACGTTAAGTGCCACGTGGCATATAATGACGTGGAGGGCTAATGCCACGTGTCACAAGATGATTGGTTGACATGTCAGATCGGTGACACATGGCATGCCACGTGTCAGGTCAGTGACACGTGGCATGCCACGTGGCACTTGACATGTAAAAAAGTTATTTATAATCAAAATAGTCCTTGAAAGTTCAGACGTAAGTCATATTCATCCCTAAAATTTTAAAAATTAATCAAATTAGTCATTATATAATTTTTTTATTTTTTCTTGATAATATTAAATTTAAAATATTTTTTGATACTACTAATTTTAATATAAATGTAATTGACAATAAAAAAATTAGTAATTGTATCTTTTCTTCTTAAAAATTTGTTCAATAAAATTATCTCTCTCTTCTAATTCTCTCTCTTCTAATTTTATTGAACAAATTTTTAAGAAGAAAAGATACAATTACTAATTTTTTTATTGTCAATTATATTTCGATTAAAATTAGTAGTATCAAAAAATATTTTAAATTTAATATTATCAAGAAATATTAAAAAAAATTATATAAGGACTAATTTGATTAATTTTTAAAATTTTAGCGATGAATATGACTTACGTCTGAACTTTCAAGGACTATTTTGATTATAAATAACTTTTTTACATGTCAAGTGCCACGTGGCATGCCACGTGTCACTGACCTGACACCTGGCATGCCACATGTCACCGATCTGACATGTCAACCAATCATCTTGTGACACGTGGCATTACCCCTCCACGTCATCATCCAACTGACGGAAGGACTAATGTTACCAATTTTAAATTTTTTGGGGACAAATTTTATTATCTTTTTCTTACGGGGACTCGTTTAAAGATCGGGCTATCTTTTGGGGACCAATTTGACTATTTACTCCCAATAAAATCCTGCCCAAAGTACTTTTTTGGTGAGCGCTTGTGCTCCGAGATGATTGTCACAGATGCCACTGTGTATTTCTTCTAGAACCTCCTTCGTGTTGGAAGTCGGTACATATTTTAACAATGGTATTGAAATTCCTCTTTTGTATAGAGTATTGTTTATGATAGTGTAGTATTGTGCCTCCCGTTTTAACCTTTTTGCCTCCTTTTCATCTGTAGGAAGTGTTTCTGTTTTGAGGTAGTTAATTATAGGAGTCATCCATCCTTGTTCTAGACCTGTTATGGCTAGGACTTTTTCCTCTTCCGTGATTGATGGGTTCTGTAGTATTTCCTGGATGAGGCTTCTATTGTTGCCTCCTGGTTCGGTGTTGGCTAGTTTTGAGAGTGTGTCAGCTCGGGCATTCTGTTCGCGGGGTATGTGGCGAATCTCATATTCCCGGAATTGTCCGAGCTGTTCCCTGGTTTTACCCATGTACTTTTTCATATTGGGGTCCTTGGCTTGGTAGCTCCCCGTTATTTGTGAAGTGATCACTTGTGAGTCGCTGAAGATAATGAGTCTTTGAGCTCCGACCTCTTTCGCCAGCTTTAAACCAGCTAGTAGTGCCTCATATTCCGCTTGGTTGTTTGAGGCAGGGAACCCGAATTTGAGAGAGAGTTCAATTTGGGTTCCTTGATTACTTTCAATTATCACACCTGCGCCGCTTCCAGTCTTATTCGAGGAACCGTCCACGTAGTGATTCCATTCTGTGGGGTTTTCGGGGTGTCTGTAAATTCTGCAATGAAGTCGGCTAAGTACTGTGATTTGATGGCTGTCCGAGCTTCATATTGGAGGTCGAACTCGGATAACTCGACTACCCATTGTAAAATTCTGCCTGCTAGATCTGTTTTCTGCAATATCCCTTTTATGGGCTCGTTGGTCCGAACCTTAATGGTGTGAGCTTGGAAGTACGGGCGAAGTCGTCGAGATGTTAGTATGAGAGCATAGGCAAACTTTTCTATTTTTTGGTAGTTCAGCTCGGATCCTTGTAATGCTTTACTGATGAAGTATACGGGTTGTTGCCCACTGTCCTCTTCTCAAACTAGTGCTGAGGCTACTGCCCGACTCCCTACCGCGAGGTATAATATGAGTGGTTCTCCTTCTCATGGCCGAGATAGGATAGGTGGCCGTCCTAGAAATCTTTTGAAATCTTGGAAGGCCTGTTCGCACTCCATTGTCCATTCGAACTTCTTTCCTTTCCTTAGAGTAGCATAGAAGGGAAGAGATCTTATTGCTGATCCCGCTAGGAATCTGGATAAGGCTGCCAGTCTCCCGTTGAGTTATTGTACCTCTTTGACACAAGTTGGGCTCTTCATGTTGAGTATCACCTGGCATTTATCCGGATTTGCCTTAATTCCTCTTTGTGTGAGCATAAAACCTAAGAACTTGCCTGCCTTTACTGCAAAGGTGCATTTTGCAGCATTGAGTCGCATGCCATGCTTCCTTATAGTGTCGAACACCTGGACTAAGTCGGACAATAATGTCTCTTCACTTTGTGTTTTTATTAACATGTCGTCCACATAGACTTCCATGATTTTTTCGATATGATCTGAAAAAACTTTATTCATTAGCCTTTGATAAGTAGCTCCCGCGTTCTTGAGACCAAAAGGCATTACAATGTTGCAGTAATTTGCTTTTGGTGTTAAAAACGAGGTTTTTTCTTGATCGGGTGGATACATGGGGATTTGATTGTATCCAGAATATGCATCCATAAATGAGAGGTATTTATATCTGGAGGAGGCATTTACCAGAGCGTCGATACTTGGGAGTGGATAAGGGTCTTTTGGGCAGGCTTTGTTGAGATTTGTATAGTCGGTGCACATTTGCCACTTCCCGTTTGATTTTTTCACCAAGATGACATTAGCTAACCATAGTGGGTACTTGACTTCTCTTATGAATCCAGCTTCCAGTAGAGCTTGTACCTGCTCTTCCACAGCTTGGGATCTTTCGGGTCCGAGCTTTATAAGCCTTTGTTGTACTGGCCGAGATCCAGGATAGACTGCTAGCTTATGACACATTAACTCGGCGTCTATGCCTGGCATGTCTGCAACCTTCCACGCAAAGAGGTCGACGTTGTCTCGTAAGAACTGTACAAGTGATTCTTTTATGTCTCCTTTTAGAGTCGTGCCAATATTGGTTGTTTTGTTCGGGATGTCTCCGATATGGATTTTCTCTATTTCACCTTCAGGTTGTGGATGGAGTTCTTCTCGCCTCTGAACTCCACCGAGTTTGATTGTGTGGAATTCTTCCTCTCTGCCTCTGAGGTTTAGACTTTCGTTATAACAGCGGCGCGCCATCTTCTGATCTGCTTTTATCGTAGCTATCCCTTCTGCAATTAGGAATTTCATGCATCGATGTGGAGTTGAAACTATTGCGCCGAGTTGATTTAATGTTGTCTGACCTATTAGGGCGTTGTAGGTTGAACTCACGTCGACCACGATATATTCTATTTTGAGTGTTCTGGATTGGTTTCCTTTTCCGAAGGTTGTGTGTAGCGGGACGTATCCCAGTGGTTGCACTGGAGTGTCTCCCAGTACGAACAGGTTGTTTGGATATGCTTTGAGTTCTTTATCTTCCAAGCCAAGCATGTCGAAGGCAGTTTTGAATAAGATGTCGGCGGAGCTCCCTTGGTCTATCAGTGTGTGGTGGAGATTTGCATTTGCCAGTATAATGGTGATGACCATGGGATCGTCGTGTCTTGAGATGATGCCGGATGCATCCTCCTTGGTAAACGTAATTGCGGGGATGTCAGGTGCTTCCTCCTTTCCTCCGACATGATATACTTCTTTGAGATATCTTTTGTGAGATGATTTGGAGATTCCTCCTCCTGTGAACCCTCCGTGTATCATATGGACATGTCTTTCTGGTGTACGAGGTGATCGCTCGGTTCTTCCAACCTCCTCGTCTCTTCTCCTTTTTCTTTCCTCATCATCCTAGAGGGCCAGATACCGATCTAGTTTTCCTTCTCTCACTAATTTTTTTATGACATTTTTTAAGTCAAAGTATTCGTTGGTGGAGTGCCCACGGACTCGATGGTATTCACAATATTCATTTCGGTTTCCTCCTCCTCTTTTTCCTTTGAGTGGGTCGAGCTGGGTGTATTTTTCTGTGTGGCAGACTTCTTTGTAAACGTCCACCAGGGACACCCTAAGAGGGGTGTAATTATGATATTTTTTAATTTTTTTCCCTTGTCGATCTTCCTTCTTTTTGGACTCTTTGTCTTTCTCTCGGTAGGTGAATCCGGATTTCGAGGTTTCTCCTAGTCGAGAATTTTCTTCCATGTTGATGTATTTCTCCGCTCGTTCCTGCACTTCGTCCAGAGATGTGGGGTACTTCTTTGATATAGATTGGCTCAAAGGTCCCTCTCTTAGGCCATTGATGAGGCCCATGATGGCGGCCTCTGTTGGTAGGCTTTATATGTCTAGGCATGTTTTGTTGAATCTTTCCACGTAGTTGCGAAGGCTTTCCCGATCTCCTTGCTTGATTCCTAATAGGCTGGGGGCGTGCTTAGCCTTATCTTTTTGGATGGAGAATCTGGCCAGGAACTTTTTGGCTAAGTCATCAAAGCTTGATATGGACTTCGGAGGTAGATTGTCGAACCATCTGATTGCTGTCTTTGTGAGAGTCATTGGAAAAGCTTTGCAACGAACTGCATCCAAGGCATCGGTGAGGTACATTCTACTTCTGAAATTGCTGAGGTGATGGTTGGGATCTGTAGTGCCATCGTACAAAGTCATATCCGGAAGTTTGAAGTCCTTAGGGATTTTGGTCTTCATGATTTACCTAGTGAATGGATCTTGGTCCTTTCGAGAGTTATCCTCAGGGGTGGACCGAGTAGCTTTGGCTTTGAGATCGGTTTCGAGTTTTAGAAGTTTATCTTCTAATTCTCGGCGTCGCCTTACCTCTCTTTGTAGATCCTTCCCAATTTCTCGTTGGTGCTAGATTTCTTTTTCAAGTTGCTTTAAACGATCTTGAAGTGCTTCTATCACTTCCGGATTTGATGAGTTTTTGTCCCTGTTAGATTCTGGGGTATCTTTCAGCGTATTGCCCACTTTTTTGTGCGGTGTTCTATCCTCTAGATCTGAATCGTAGTCATTGTCATGGTCGTCCGCCATGGAGATGGGATGACTTCCAAGGTCCCCGGCAACGCCGCCAATGTTCCGAGGGTTACTTAAAACTGTAGGTCGATCTCGGACGAGATCTTCTGTATTGGTCGGAGATGATGTGTCCAGCTGGTGAGTGGCGGTTGGAGCTATCGTGTCCGACGTGCTGATCTAGCTGCACTACTGATCTTTTGTCCCCGGAGGGTGGGGGATACCCGCAAGGGACTCCGATGCTTAAGTTAGCAAGGGTATTAGCAGGTTTTTATGTAGAATCAGAGTATGTGTTATACCTGGGTGCTCCAGTGTATTTATAATGGTGTGGAGTGACCTTTTTGGATAAGATAAGTTAGTTATCTTATCTTATCTTTGGGTGAGGTCAGCTTATCTTCAAGGGAACCGCCTTTATCTCTATAGGCTTGGACTGCCTTTAGATTTGGATCGTGTTCCTCTATTTGGGCCATTTTCTGGGCTTTTCTGTCAATTTGGCCGACCTCTTTGAGAAGTGGTCGGATAGTCTGACCTGAAGAGGTCAGTCGCTTTGTTACTGAACATCCCGGATCGAATAGCTCAACCCAGGGTGTGAACAGGCACCAAAGTTAAAGATTTTAAAGATCAAACACTCAAATTTTCAAAAAGCTTGAAGGAAAAACATCAAAAGACACCACACTTAAAAATTTAAAAATCAAACAAAAAGAATAGCAAGAACAATTTGAACACCAAGAAAGAAAAGTAAGAACAATTTTCAAATAGACTCAAGAAAATAACAAAAACCAAAAGATACCAAACTTAAAATTTGACACAAGACTCAAATAAAAGAAAAAGATGATTAAAGATAGAAAAAAAAAATTTTTGAAGTTCTCAAAAATTAATAAAAAAAGAAATTGAAAGAAAGCTAGTAAAAAGTAATAGATCTAAGGAACAAGCTAACCATTAGTTCATCAATCACAAACAATCCCCGGCAATGGTGCCAAAAACTTGGTGCACGAAAATTAACCCACACAACTGAACCGGCAAGTGCACCGGATCGTCCAAGAAATACCTCAGGTGAGTGAGGGTCGAATCCCACGAGGATTGCCGGATTGAGCAAGTTGTGGTTATCCTGCAGATCTTAGTCAGGCAAATAGAAAGGTAGTTTTGATTGTTGTAGGCGTATAAACAAACAATAATAGAAGCAATAAATAGATAGAATAAAGATAGTAATTAGCAGTAGTTAAGGCTTTGGAGGTGCTTCTTCTTCTGAATTAACATGTCATATTCTCTACTTCAACGATGAATGATTCCTTCAATGGCAAGGCTGTAAGTGATTAAGCCATAGGTCATGGTCATTAATCTCCTCAGGTCCAGACAAAACATCCGAACTGACTAGATCAATCTAGGAGAGGGTGAAGCGTGCGCAAGTCAATCCCTTTGATGATCCTACTCAAAACGCCACAGACAAGGTCGGATCTTCCATATCATAGATTGCTGCTCTTATGGTTCTATCCCTTAGAGCCATAGGAACCTCAATTGACCCTGACTAACGAGGTTATATGTCACATACCCCAATTAATCCAGATAATTCTGTTGGAACCCGTGATGCATCCTCAAGCTGTAGCTCAATACTATCCGGGTCAGGACTCCTAAAGAACTCACGTAGAATCATACATTCATTGGAATAGAAAAGTAATTATATTAATTCATAGGAATCAGCAGAGCTCCTAACCTTAACCTAAGAGGTTTAGTTACTCATACTGTACAAAAAGTTCACACATTCATAAAGCTAAAAGTCGAAGATCGGGATAAAAAGTTCTAAACAAGGGTGATCTTTCTTCTATATATACTAATATAATAATTAAAAATTTCAAAAATGAAGTAAACTAAGTAAAATGATGCGAAAATCCACTTCTGGGCCCACTTGGTGAGTGCTTGGGCTGAGCTTGCCTTCTAACTTGAAGGAGTGGGCATTGGACACCCACTAGGGAATGTCCATGCTGCTTCCTTGCTCCCCTTGGGGCGTTGAACACTGGATTGAGTCCCTTTGGGGCATTCAATGTTGGCTTGAGTCACTTTGGTGCGTTGAACGCCAGAAAGGGGGTAGTTTGGGCGTTGAAAGAGGGTAGTTTGGGCGTTGAACGCCTAATTCGGAAAGTCCAATCTGAAGAAAAGTATAGACTATTATATATTTCTGAAACGCTCTAGAAGTTAGCTTTCCAACGCCGTTAAGAACGTATTATTTGGACCTCTTTAGCTCCAAAAATGCTCATTTGAATGCATGGAGGTCAGACTCTGATAGCATCTGCTATGCTTTCCTTGCTTCTGAATAAGACTTTTTTCAAAACTTGCCAAATTCACCCAAAATTCACCTAAAATCATAAGAAAAATATAAAAGCTTAAAGTAGCATCCAAAAAGTGAATTTTGCATAAAAACCTACTAAAACATAATAAAACTCATTAAAATATACTGAAAATACTAAGAAAATGACATCAAAAGCGTATAAAATATCCGCTCATCAGTTACGATATCGTCTCTTTGGTTCTATAGGAACAAGATTGATTTTGAAAACAAGGACATAACTCCCGCTATTGCAATAGGAGCTGTTTGGATGCGAATATAAAATTTTGAGAACTTTGAACTACAGTGTCAATCAAAGAATGGGAGGTGAATCAAGCCTCATTTGTCAGAATCTAATGACAAGTCATCTTAGGAAAATTTCATAAGCCTATTTCATTAGTTTTCACTTGGTTTTCATGTATTCTTAGGCAATAAGTAAGTGTTTGAGTGAGAATTTCATGGTTGTCTTGATTCAATCAAACATTGGTAATCTTATGCATTTTCATTAGATTTCTTACAAGATTTAGTTGATAATATGAATGATGCAAGATGTGATGATTATGCCAAGGCTTTGATGTATTTGTTTGGTTGATGATAGGTGAAAAGATGAAGGAGAAGGAGCAATAAAAGCACTAAAAGAAGAATCACAACCCCAAGGTGGCAAAAGAGTGGAAACAGACTCAAGGAGGAGCAAAGAGGATTTGCAACCCTGACCTCTTTACACTCCAACAAGAATAACTCAAGCTACAAAACTCCAAATGAGGTGATTCTAGTGGAATTGGAAAGTAGGAATCTAGAGCTTTCCAAGCATATATGACACTGCATGGTGGACACTAAATCTGATGGAAAAAACTTACCTCGAAAGTGCAAAGATAAACATAGAATCAACCTGCAGTAAGGTCAGCTGACCTCTTCACCTTCCAAGGAGGATAACTTGAGCTGTAGAGCTTGGAATGATGCGCTCTCAAATGCATTAGAAAGTAGACATCCAGAGCTTTCTAACGATATATAATATTATGAGATGAACATCAAGTTTGGGCCTCAGAAGCTGGCACTAAACTTTGGCCTCCAAACAGCCAGCGTTCACTAAATTGAACGTTTTTGGCCTCCAAAATAGCGTGACCATGCCTCCTTCAAAGGACCATAACTTGAGCTACAGATGTCCAATTGATGCACTTCCAGTTGCGTTAGAAAGCTGACATTTAGATCTTTCCAACGATGTATAAAAATCTATATTTGGAATGAAATTGAAGTACAAGTGATAGGCATCTTTAAAGCCCAAAAACCAACCAAGGAAGCAAGGCACAGCACTCAGCTAGGAAGCGTTCAAAGTTTTGAACGTAGCGCTCGACGAGTAAAGCACACCAAGGAGGAAACCAAAGGAAGCTCGACAAGTAAAGCACACCAAAAAGGGGCACTCAAACAAGACTCAGCGCTCGAGGAAGGCAATGCAGCGTTCACTTTTGTGAACGTTTTCGTCACTTTTGCCCATGAAACCAAAGCGCGCACCAAGACTCAGCAAGAGCCAACTTCAAAGAGTGAATGTAGCGTTCACTTATTGAATGCTAGGGGAGGCCCAATGCACACAAGGAGCACCAATTTGGCACAAAAGTGAATGCCAAGTTCACAAAACCAAACTGAACGCTCCACTGGGAGTGTTACCAAGTGCATCCTGACCCATGCCACTTGAACCAAGCCATCCGGATCCACTCTTCTTCAAATACAAAGCAAGCAAAGTCCATTATCATTACTCAAAGGAACAAGAGATAGTTATAGTTAGAATAGGAAATTTTTTTAAATTGTAATTTGTTTTCAATTTCAATTTCATTTTCATTTTGTAAAGCCTATATAAAGGCATCAATTTCATTTCATTAAGAAGGCTGGCTCTGCTAGAGAGTAATAGGAGTAGGAGTAGGATTAGAATAGAAGTCTCTCTCTTTAATACACTTTTAATTTTTGCACTCCACATTTCAGAATTCAATTTAGCTTTATGCAATTTCCGTTTCTCTGCTACAATTTCCTCATCTACTACAATTCCCTTTCTACAAGTATAAACTTCAGTTTACATTGAGCTTGAATTTAAATCTTCTGTTCCATTTGCTTTCAATTTACTTTCATTGCAATTTCCGTTCATGATTTAATCTGATTTACTCTTCCTGCAAGTTTAATTTTCTGCAATTGCTCTAAGTCATGATTTACTGCCTTCTTTACTTTCCAGCACCCAGCCCCCTTTACATTGGATACAATTTATATTTCTTGCTCTTTAAGATTCGGTCAATTACTTCCTGCAAGTTAGATCTGATGCAATTTTACTTTTCATGTCATTTAAGCTTCAGCTAATTTACATTCTGCACTTTATATTTTCTGCAATTCACTCTCTGTCACTTCAATTTTATCTAATTCACCAATGTTAGCTTGACTAAACTAATCACTCACTAAAGTTGCTTGATCCATCAATCCCTGTGAGATCGACCTCACTCTAAGTGAGTTTTACTACTTGATGTGACCCGGTACACTTGCCGGTGAGTTTTGTGTGGAAATCTAATTTCCACCCATCAGAACCCCCTCTAGAGCATGTCATCAAACTGAATATGGATGGCTCTTTTTTTAACCTTGTTAATAGTGTTGCCTGTGGTGGAGTCTTCCAAAACCACCTTGGTAGATTCACTCTGCAATTTTCGAGTAACCTAGGCAGCTGCTCAATTTTCCATGCTAAACTTTGTGGAGAGATTAAAGATCTACAAATTGCAATGCCAACAACTTTCAGCATATTATAGTTAATCTTGACTCATGGATGGCGATAAGATTCATCAAGCAGGGATGCATAGCCACCCATCCTTGCAAACCCCTTTTGGATGATATCAACAACTTAGCTTTCAGGCTACAGTGTATGGAATGGAGACATGCTCTAAGAGAAGCTAATACTGTGGTTGATGGTTTGGCAAAGAAAGGTCAAGACTTACTGCTTGGTTTGCATATTTTTTATGCGCCCCTATTGGATGTCCAACATGCTCTAGTGTTAGATTGCACTAGAACTCTTTGGATAAGGGGCTTTTAATTTTTTCTTGTTGTTTTTTCTTTGTTTTGGGGTCCTTGACCCCCTATCCCCCCTCCCCTCCCTCCCCCCAAAAAAAAAAAATGAGAATGTGAGAATGCGTTTATAGCCATTAGATTAATTTAAATGGTTAAGATTAAAACTACCTAATTAATGGTATACAAGTAATGCATTTAATATAGTCATTAAATTTATGTGTGAATGTGTAAAACCCAGTTAAATAATGAATAATTAACTAATAAATTAATTATGACAAAAAAAGGCTATGAATTTAAAATTTCATAGTTGGAAAAAAATAAAATATTTAGAATATGAATTAAAATACTTATCTTAAAGGTTTTTGGCTCAAAGTTGGGCTAAAAGGGCTAAGAAAATGGACGTGGGCCATACTTGGGTCCAAGGCCCACTCACTAACACCCCCCATTAGCCACACATTCACCTATTTTATTAAAAACACAAACATTGCCCTAAGAGAGACGAGAGGAGAAGAGAGGCTTTGTTTCTTATTCACATTCACACTAAATTGCTCAAAACATGCAATATGGAGTTCCGATCAAAGTCCCGTTTGCGACCACGCGCGGCACCCGTCATGCTCTTCGATTCCATGTAACTATTATGGTAAGAAACTCGAAATTCATGCTCCATTCTCTATTTCTCTTTCAAATTCGCGGTTTGGTTTTGGTATTGAGAAAAATTCGAATTTTTGATGTTTAGGGGAGGCTCAATCTTGAGTTCTAGCGGGGTTTTGACCCAAGGCTACGAGAAATAAGGTAAGGAAATCTTTTCCCTTTGTTTTGCTCAAGTTTGGGTTATGAACTTAGTATGAATTACGTGAAAATCTTGTGATTAGATAGGAACCCTAGTAAAGATCACCCTTATATATACAAAGACCCGGTACATCATAGTTTCTATGTAGTAGCCGTGGAGCCTCAAGTACGCATGCACGTGGTACGTGACGATCTGTTTCAGCACCCGATTAGCACTCCTCTTTTCTGCCCTGACACCACCTGGCTGTGCAGCGACTGATAAACCCCATATTTAGGGTTTATCTTGTGTTGAATTTAAAGGGTTTTATAAACCTTTCTCCCATTTATCCAATGAAATAGCATGGTTTTGTAAATTCTCCTTTAATTGTGCTTAAGAGTGAAAACATGCTTTTTTAGGTCCTTAATTGTTTAATCTTGATTTACCTTTGATTCCATTAGATGCCTTGATATGTTTGTTATGTGATTTCAAATTTAGGAGTCAAAGATCGGATCAAGGGAATGAAAGAAAAGCATGTAAAAATGGAGAACTCATGAAGAAATGAAGGAATCGCAAAAGCTGTCAAGCCGACGTCTTTACACTTAATCGATCATAACTTGAGCTACAGAGGTCCAAATGACGTGGTTCCAGTTGTGTTGGAAAGATAATATCTGGGGCTTCAAAATGATATAAGAGTTTTTATTGTTACATTGTGGATAAGGACGCGCACACGCACAGTTCGCGTACACGCCGATGGTGCCACATAATTTACTTAATGCAACTCGTGGCCAGCGATTTTAGAAGCCTTGTGGGCCTAATCTAACTCATTTCTGATGCTATTTAAGCCAAGAAGGGGAATTAACATACTTTCACACATTAGTTTAGTTTAGTTTAATTTTTGGAGGGAAATTTAGTTTTAGAGAGAGAAGCTAGGATTAAAATTAGGATTAGGTTTAGTTCAACAATCTAGATCTAGGTTTCAATTCATGCTTTCTTCTTCTTCTTCTTCTTCTTCTCAATTATTTGTTCTTGCATTTATGATTCCTCTATTCTTTTGTTGTAATTTTCTTTATGTTGTTTCTATGCTTTATTGTAGATCTACTCTTGTTCCTTCTATTTTCTTCCAATTCAATTTGAGGTAATCATAATAATTGTGTTTCTTTTGATTGTTGTTATTAATTCCATGTAATAAGTAGTTGTTAGATTTCATTGTTGTTATCAATTTACTTTTCTTTTCTTTTATGCCTTCCAAGTGTTTGATGAAATGCTTGGTTGGATTTTAGTGTAGATTTTGTTCCTCTTGGCCTAGGTGGAGTAATTAGTGACATTTGAGTTATCTAATTCCTTTGTTGATTGATAATTAGAAGTTGCTAATTGATTTGGATACCACTAAAGCTAGTCTTTCTCTTGGGAGTTGGCTAGGACTTGTGAAATCAAGTTAATTCATCCACTTGACTTTCCTCCATGGTTAGAGGTTAACTAAGTGGTAGCAAGGGACAATTTGTGGTCACAATTGAGGAGGATAACTAGGATAGGACTTCTAGTTCTCATACCTTGCCAAGAGCTTTCATAGTTGTTAGTTTATTTTCTTTGCCATTTATATTTCTTGTCTAAAACCTCAAAACCCCAAATATACTCCATAGCCAATAACAAGGACACTTTATTGCAATTCCTAGGGAGAACGACCCGAGGTTCTAATACTTCGGTTTATAAATTTAGGGGTTTGTACTAGTGACAAAAAAATTTTTGCATGAAAGGATTATTGTCGGTTTAGAAACTATACTTTCAATGAGAATTCATTTGTGAAATTCTATACCACACAAAAGTCCAATCATCAAAATGGCGCCGTTGCCGGGAAATTGCAATGGTGTTATGTTATTGGTTATGTATTTATGTGAATAGTATGAATAGGTTTGTATTTTGCTTGTTTCTAGTTTTTGTTAGATTTATTTTGTTTTTCCACTATGAATTCTCACTTTGGCTATGAGTTCGGTCCTAATTGTATTGTAGAAAATGTGAACTTCAATGATGACATTCATTATGAATGGAACCAACAAAGATGGGAGGAACCTCAAGGAAATGATCACTCCTATTGGCAACAACCTCCGGATACGTATAGGTATAATTCACATCCTAACGCATGTCAATTCAATGGCTGTGGTGAATTTTTTTATGACAATCAACTACCACCATCATATGCCTATGACTCTTATTCTCAACATGAACCTCAACCATTCTCACAAGCCTCTCATTACCAAACACCTTCCTATGATCCATATCCATCATATGACCAATAACCCATACCATATTCTTATGACCATTATGAGCAAAAACCTTTAGAACCATCGCAATTCCATCATGACTATTACCAAGAACCACCTCAATGCACACCATCTCCATACCCTTATCAATGAGAACCACCTTCCTACTATGAACCCTCTCTCCAAAATGATGAACCCTCTTATCCACCCCTCTTTAGATGATTCTCTCCCCTTGCTACTTCAAGGACAAGTGGATATGCAAAGGAACACCCTAGAGTTTGTGACCACTTTGACCAAGGTAGTGCATACTTTAGCCTACCAATGCTTGAACACTCAAGGTACTTCCACGGCCACATGTGAAAAATCAATTGAAGAGCATAGCATGAAGGAGAGATTGGAAACTCCGGTGGGAAATGAGGGATGCCACTTTGTGTTAGAACAATTGGAGGAGCCTATGATTGTTGAAAAAAAGGGAGAAGTGGTTGAAGATTTAGGAGATGTTGAAAGTCCATGGGAATGTAGCATCATATAACACTCCTCCAAGAAGCTTGATATAGATGTTGAGGAGGGTGCGCAACCTCCAAGGCATATCATAGTTGGAGACATGAAAGAGGCTTATCAAGAAATGGATTCAATCATGGGTGAATTTCTATCTACAATTGAATCCTCTCCCATTGGACATGGAGTTGAAACTATAGAAGAATATGCACAACCTCCCATACCCTTGGTGAGCAATGAAAAAGAGAGTGAATTGGAAGAGAGCCACCAAAAGGAAAAAGTTGGCATGGTGTATATCAAGATTGAAGAATATGAAAAGGTTGATTAAGAGATGGATTCATTCATCAGTGAATTCCTATCCAAAATTGAATCACCTCCCGTTGGGCAAGAAATCGAAGTTCTTGAAGACAACACCAAGCCAAGTGATAAAAGGGAAAAGGTTGAAATTGAAAAAGCTTGCGAAGAGGTAGAAACAACTAAAGAAGAGCCTAAACAAGTAGACCTCGCATTGTCTAAGTGTGGGGAGGTCTCCCTCCCCAAGTCACCATCCAACACAACATTCAAGTGGGTAAAATTCTTATCCCTAAGCTTTACTTTCTCACTTGAATATGGTTTGCTTGAAAATGATGGTCAACTTAGAGCTCTTTGTGGAGTTAAGAGTAGGAAAGAGTTGTGTAGTGGTTGGAAACATCACTCTAAGTTCATGATGGTTGCATGTTTAAAGTTGTATAGTAATGATTGGTGGAGAACCAAATTGCATGGGTCTAGGAAGTTGTTGGGAAGCTTCTTTGAGAATTCCAAGGCCATGCCACCCGGATGGAATAATAATGACCAATTCAAGGACGGGTGTCAAAACAAAGTGTGGGATCCCGGATCGCTGATGAGATATTTTGATGAGAAACGAATTTCTACCAAAACACCCAAAACTAACCGGCAAGTGTACCGGGTCGTATCAAGTAATAAAAACTCACGGAAGTGAGGTCGATCCCACAGGGATTGAAGGATTGAGCAACTTTAGTTTAGTGGTTGATTTAGTCAAGCGAATCAAGTGTTGGTTGGGTGATTTGTGATTTGCAGAATGTAAATTGCATGAAATTAAAGAGAGCGGGAAAGTAAATTGCTGAAACTTAAAGGACAAGAAATTAAATGACAGAAACTTAAAGTGCAAGAAATGTAAATCGCAGAATCTTAAAGTGCAAGAAATGTAAATTGCTTGAAAAGTAAAGGGGATTGGGATGAGGATTTGCAGAATTTAAACAAGGGAAAACTAAATTGCATCAAACAGAAGAGGAAAAGGGAGTTGGGATTGAACCGGATCTTATAACAGCAAAGTAAATGAACAATGAAAGCATTAAACAGAGAATTGAAATGAGAATTTAGATCTCAGGACCCAGAGACTAGAAAACCAAGTCTAGATCTCAATGCCTTCCTAGATCCAACAAGAACAATAGCAAGGAAATTGTAAATTGCAAAGAGAATAGATGAAGTAAGTAACAGAAACGGAATTTCAATTAAGCAGTAAATAAACAGAGAGATCCAAGATTGAGATTGAAACAGAATTTCTTCAATTCTCCAATCCAAGATCCAAGACAAAAGTAAAATGAAATTGAAAGCAAATGAAAACAAGAAATTAAAGTTCACTCAGTGACAAAAGCTTCCCAAAAACTCTTATGAAAATTCTAAAAGGAAAGCTCTAAAAGAAAACTCTCCCGGAAAAGCTCCCTAAACAAATTGAATTCTATCCTATTTATACACTTTCCAAAATGATCTTCAAGCCTTGAGTTGGGCCTTTGTTCTTGGTGGAATTGGGTTGAAAGAGGCCTTGGTTGATTGCTCTTGAAGATTGAAGAAGAACCGAAGTGAACCAATTGAACCGGAAATGGAGTTAGCCAACGTTGGTCTTCAACGTTAGGGTCAAAGTTAGGGGTCTAACTTTGACCCTAACTTTTCATATCAGCAAACCACATTCTTCTGGTTTAGACGTTGGCGCCAACGTTAGGGGTCTAACTTTGACCCTAACGTTGGCCTTGCTTGGTGTGATTGGTGCCAACGTTAGCCTCCACGTTAGGGGGCTAACGTTGGCGCAAACGTTGCCTACTCCCCCATTGTGATTTAAGTGCCAACGTTAGCCTCCAAGTTAGGGGGCTAACGTTGGCGCAAACGTTGGTAGCCCAGGGAGAAACTCTCAAGTTCCAACGTTAGCCTCCAAGTTAGGGGGCTAACGTTGGGGCTAACGTTGGCTACTTCCAAAGAGTGATTCATATGCCCAACGTTAGCCTCCAAGTTAGGGGGCTAACGTTGGGGCTAACTTCATGCAACCCGGTTCAATTTTCACTTATTCCATTGTCCTCTCTTCACTCCTAGCCATTCCTCTTTGCTTCAACCTTTCTCCAAGCCTTCTTCACCTATCATTGATCAACCAAACTAATCAAAGTTTTGCTCAAAATCATGAGGTATTCAATCTTCCACAATATGCAACAAATATAGTTCAAAACCTCATGAAATGGCATGAATTCACATATGGTTGGTTCAATCAAGGGAAACATGAAAATCTACTCAATTAGCTTGCTTGTAGCTTAAGAAAGTGCATAATTCTAATGAAAACAAAAGAAAAAGACTAGCTAAAATGGGCTAGGATGACTTGTCATCACAACACCAAACTTAAAGCTTGCTTGTCCCCAAGCAAGAAATGAATTTATTAAGAAGAAAGAATGAAATGGAAGAGGAAGTTCATGCTAGCAAAGTGTTATTGATAGTTCATGGGGTTTTATGTGGATATGCAAATGCTCACTTCTTATTGACTCCTAGGCCTAGAAAGTTTCCTTCAAGTTTCAAGTGACATACTGCTATGACCTCTCATTATTCCTTTATCCTTGGCTATTACTTTATTCAAAAGCTTTATTTGAGTGTCATGTGTAGCAAGTTCATTTTCTTTTTATACTTGACACATTATTCACCATAGACACTTGGCTCACATTCCTTCTTAAAACATTGATGCCCAGCACCTCTTTGGGCTACTAAATGCTTTGTAGTTAGGTTGCTCTTGATAGTGGATTTTCAGCTGATGATCCCGGGTTAGTTAACCCAAGTCACCAAGTGTTGAGGCACTCCTAAGAGCTTACTAATCCAAGCAGATCCTAGTACAAAAACATCACAGGCATATATTTCAGAGTTCAAGCTATTGGTGTCCAGCTTTATTTCTTTTTGTTTTTCTTTTGTTTTGCCACCTTTTAGCTTTCTTTGTTCTTTCTTTCTTTTTTTTTTGTTTTTCTTTCTAACCAAGGAATTCTATTCAATTGAGATTCATAGACAATAGGCCACTCTCTACTTAGAAGGAGATATCTTAGCTCTTTATTCACTAAAGTGAGTTATAATGCAATCACACACACCACCACTTACTTTTATTCCACTTCTAACTAACAGAGACCATTTCACTTCACATTCAAACTGTTCTTTTATTAAATTTAAAGATGCAGGGGACAACACATACTTCTTGTTAAGTGAAAATGAACACACAAGCCAACACATAAAAAACCAGCCTACAAAAACATAATTGATGCATACTACACTAACAGTTTCTGTTAAAATGGGCATATTCATACTTCCAAATTTGAGCAATTCAATACTGATGGAGTTAAATGACAATACAACCTCTTGGTGGCTCCTTCTTCTTTCATCTCAGCTAATGGTGAGTAGTCCTCCCATAAGAGTGATTGATTTTCTGCAGTGTTAATGGAAGTTGCTTGTTTCTCAAGCCCTTATGTGATTTGTTAGTGTGCAAGACTTTCTTGTAGGCGTTTGAACTTACTTTGGTGTGTGAACACCAAACTCAGTCTCTTGCCATGTTTCTTATCCATAACCATATGTGAAAGCTTAAATCTTCGCTAAAGGTAATAAAATTGAAAACTAGAAACAGACAATGCTTAAATGATTTGTCAGATTGCTTGGAGCTGGTAGCTCTTTATATAGAAAGTGAGAATGTGCTTTTAAGTAAGATTTTGGTGGAACACCAAACTTAGAATCCTTCATTCTCCCTTAATATGTTTTGGTGTGAAACACCAAACTTAGCTCCTTGCAATACATACTACTCATTTAACCTTTTTATTGAACTAACTATGAAAGAAAAGTACCTCCGGTTGGGTTGCCTCCCAACAAGCGCTCTTTTATTGTCACTAGCTTGACATCTTTCAATTCTTTTTAAGAGGGCTGTAGGTGTTGAACCTCTTTTTCCTTAACCCATTGTCCTCCTAAGTACAACTTTGCTCTGTGCCCATTCACAGTGAATTGATTCTTTGTTGCCTCATCTAGCAGTTCAATATTCCCATAGGGAAAAATCTTTGTCACCAAGTATGGGCCAGTCCACTTAGACTTCAGTTTGCCAGGGAAGATTTTAAGCCTTGAATTATACAGGAGTACTTGTTGTCCAGGCTTGAATTCCTTCTTTGTGATCTTCTTGTCATGCCACTTCTTAGCTTTCTCCTTGTATATCTTCGCATTTTCATAAGCTTCCAGTCTGAATTCATCCAGTTCATTTAGTTGTAACAACCTTTTTTCTCCTGCAGCTTGGGGGTCAAGGTTGAGGAGTTTAGTGGCCCAAAAAGCTCTATGTTCAAGCTCTACAGGGAGGTGGCAGGATTTGCCATACAATAGCTGAAAGGGTGACTTGCCAATAGGAGTTTTAAAAGCTGTCCTATATGCCCACAGTGCATCCTCTAGCTTTCTAGCCCAATCCTTTCTTGTGATTCCCACTGTTTTCTCTAGGATCTTCTTTAATTCTCTATTTGCAAGTTCAGCTTGGCCGTTAGTCTGAGGGTGGTAGGGTGTGGCTACTTTGTGAATTACTCCATATTTGTGAAGGAGTTTCTCCATTTGTTTGTTGCAAAAGTGACTACCACCATCACTAATAAGACTTTTGGGCACTCCAAACCTAGTGAAGATGTGCTTTTTGAGGAATTGGAGGACGATCTGTGCATCACAGGTGGTTGTGGCTATAGCTTCTACCCATTTTGAGACATATTCCACTGCTACCAGAATGTATCTAAAAGAATAGGAAGGAGGAAAAGGCCCCATGAAATCAATTCCCCACAGATCGAACAATTCTAATTCTAAGATAAAATTTTGAGGCATCTCATTCCTTCTTGTTAATCCTCCTGCTTTCTGGCATTCATTACATTGGTGTACATATCTTCTGGCATCCTTGAAAATAGTTGGCCAATAGAAGCCACTCTGTAGTATTTTTGCGGCTGTTTTTTCTGGGCCAAAGTGTCCACCATAAGCTGAACCATGACAATGCCACAAGATGTCCCTCACTTCACTTTCAGGAATACACCTCCTGATCACTCCATCAGAGCATCTCTTGAATAAGAAGGGTTCATCCCATAAAAATTTCCTTGCTTCTTTAATCAACTTCTTCACTTGTTGCTTAGAGAATTCTTGCGGTATCTTCCTTCCCACTTTGTAATTTGCTATGTCAGCAAACCAAGGTGCTTGATGGATCTGCAGAAGGTGCTCATCTGGGAAGCTTTCATTTATTGGCTGGGATGCTTTTTGATTTGTTTCATGTGGTAGTCTTGACAGATGATCAGCGACCTGGTTTTCAGTGCCCTTCCTATCTCTTATTTCAATGTCAAATTCTTGTAGAAGCAGTATCCACCTGATGAGTCTTGGTTTAGCATCCTGTTTTGACATCAAATACTTAAGTGCAGCATGATCAGTATAAACTACAACCTTCGATCCTATCAGATATGATCTAAACTTATCAAATGCATAGACTACAGCTAGCAACTCTTTTTCTGTTGTAGTGTAATTTCTTTGGGCCTCATTCAACACTTTACTTGCGTAATATATGACATGATGCAAATTCCCCTTCTTTTGCCCAAGTACAGCACCAATTGCAATGTCACTTGCATCACACATGAGTTCAAAAGGTAATCCCCAATCTGGGGGTGTGATTATTGGTGCTGTTGTGAGTTTATTTTTTAAAGTTTCAAATGCATGCTGACAGTTTTCATCAAAAACAAAAGGGTTATCAAGCATTAACAGATTACTTAAAGGTTTGGCTATTTTTGAAAAGTCCTTGATAAACCTTCTGTAAAATCCGGCATGCCCAAGAAACTTCTAACAGATTTCACATTAATTGGTGGAGGGAGTTTTTCTATAATCTCAACTTTTGCCTTATCAACCTCTATCCCTTTTCTTGAGACTTTATGGCCAAGAACAATTCCTTCGGGTACCATAAAATGGCATTTCTCCCAGTTTAAAACCAAATTAGTTTCTTGGCACCGTTTCAAGACAAGAGTTAAATGGTTTAGGCAAGCATTGAAATTATCACCAAAAACAGAGAAGTCATCCATGAAGACTTCTAAAAATTTTTCGACCATATCAGAAAAAATGGAGAGCATACACCTTTGAAATGTGGCAGGGGCGTTGCAGAGCCCAAAAGGCATCCGCCTATACGCAAAAACTCCAAATGGACATGTGAAGGCAGTTTTCTCTTGGTCCTTGGGGTCTACCACGATTTGATTATACCCAGAATATCCGTCCAAGAAACAGTAATAGGCATGGCCGGCTAACCTTTCCAGCATCTGATCAATGAATGGGAGAGGGAAATGATCCTTCCTGGTGGCATCATTCAATCTTCTATAGTCTATGCACATTCTCCACCCAGTCACTGTTCTAGTAGGGATCAACTCATTCTTCTCATTAGTGATGACTGTCATTCCTCCCTTCTTTGGTACAACTTGAACTGGGCTTACCATGGGCTGTCAGATATTGGGAATATTATCCCTGCATTCCACAACTTCATTACTTCCTTTGGACAACTTCCTTCATTGTAGGATTTAGCCTTCTTTGTGGTTGAACCACTGGTTTGGAATTATCTTCCAAGAGGATCTTATGCATACATACTGCAGGGCTGATTCCCTTTAGATCATCAATGGTCCATCCTAAGCATCTTTGTGAGCTTTGAGTACATCAAGAAGTTCTCCTTCTTCCTTCTTTGACAGGGATGAATTAATGATTACTGGGAGGCTCTCCGATGTGCCAAGGAATGCATATTTGAGATGGTGGGTAAAGGTTTCAATTCTTGTCTTCGTACATCTTCTTTCTTATCTTGCCTTTCATATTGCTCAGTAAGGTCTCAGCCACTTGTTCTCTGTTGTTTCTTGATTTCCTTCTTGCTCTTGAAATTTTCTTCCAAAGTTTCTTCCACCAAACTATCTATCATATCACTCTCACATAATCTTCTTGCTCAGGAGCGTTTTGCATTGATTTGAACACATTTATAATCATTTGTTCATTATGGACCCTGAAGGTCATTTCTCCTTTTTCAACATCAATGATGGCCCTTGCTTGTGTAGAAATGGCCTTCCAGAATGATTGAGTCGTTTCCTTCTTCTTCGGTATCCAAAATTACAAAATCTGCTGGGAAGATAAACTCCCCAATCTTTACTAACAGATTCTCCACAATTCCATTAGGTGTCTTGATTGATCTGTCAGCCATGACTAGCGACATCCTGGTGGGTTTAAGTTCTTCTATGGCAAGTTTTCTCATCATTGAGAGAGGCATTAAGTTGATGCTGGCACCCAGGTCACAGAGGGCCTTGTTGAGAATTATTTTGCAATAGTGCTGAGACTACAAGCTTCCCGGATCCTTAAGTTTTGGTGGAATACCCCGTTGGATTACAGCACTGCATTCCTCTGTGAGTAATATGGTTTCCCTTTCAAGCCAACTTCTTTCTTGTTGATAAGATCCTTCAGAAACTTGGAATATAGAGGCATTTGCTCAAGTGCTTCGGCCAAGGGAATGTTGATTTCCAGCTTCTTAAAAATCTCAAGGAATTTGTGAAATGCTTGTCATTATCTCTTTGTTGAACCTCTGAGGGTATGGCAAGGGAGGAGTGAAGTTATTTCCCTGCCTTTGGTCCTTAGTTGGTCCTTCAATTACTTCCTTTCCCTTTCTTGATTTTTGTGGCTGATCTTCTTTTTCTTGAACTTGATTCTGATTGGCTTGCTTCTTGCTCCTTCTTGTCATTGACTTTCTCTTCTTCAGCTTGTTTCTTGTCACTTTCTTGGCTTCTTGGTTGCTTCTTCATTTTTCACCAAGACTTTTCCACTCCTCAATTGTATTGCCTTGCATTCTTCCTTAGGATTTGGGATTGTGTCACTTGGCAGTGAGCTTGAAGATTTCTCAACAGAAATCTGTTTGGAGATTGCAATTTGCCTCTCTAGCTCTCATGGAGGCTTCATGGTCTTGGTTGTCATTTCTTGGTGTTTCCACATTTTGTCTATCAAGGTTTCCAAGTTGGTGAGTCTTTGAGATTCAGGTGATGCTTGTGGTGGGTTGTGAAATGTGGATGGTGGATGGTAGACATTTTGGTTGGTGGGTTGGTTATTAGATTGGTAATGGTTGGGGTTGGAGTAGTTGTTTTGAGGTTTTCTGTAGGGGTTTTGGTTGGTTTGCTGCTGGTTGTGGTTTTTGGTTGTTTCTTAAAGTGTTTTGGTTGAGTTTCTCTGCCATGGTTGTTGATTTTGGTTGTGATTGTCTCCCCACCTAAGGTTTGGGTGGTCTTCAAGAAGGGTTGTAAGTGTCACCATATACTTCATTTGGCCCAGAATTTTTGGTTGTGCATGTACTGGTTGTCTTTTGTTCTCCTCTTGATTTTCATGCCCTTTTTACTTGTTTGACTCTCTTGGCTTACTTTGTTTGA